>NW_017674427.1:16846-97101 GCF_001879085.1 Nicotiana attenuata
AAGAGTTACCACTTTAAACCACAAACCAACCACCTTTCTGGAATGACAAAAAGAAACCATCACGTTAGCGTTAGGGCATTTAACATATTTGTACCCGCACATTTGGGGAGTGAATGCGCCTAGGCAGTTAACAGTTCCTATTATGCTTTTGATCGGTCGCATGCGTCATCCCGGCCTTTTCATTTTCCTTTATTTGCCATGCCTTTCCTCTCATTCTTTCGCTTTTCTCTCTTATTTTTCCCTCTTTTCTTTTCCTTCTTTTTCTTTTGCCTTGGTTTTTCCTTGTTCCTATTCGCTCCTTTCCTCAAAATTGTTTTTCCGCTCTTTTCTTTCCTTTGCTCCCTTTTTATTTTCTCTTGTTTGCTTTTGTTTGGTTTCCTATTTTCTTTTTGTTTTTCTTTTTCCCTCTTTTGTTTTTCTTTCCTTTCTTGTTTTTCACCTCTTTCCTTTCATTCTTTTCTTGTTTTTCCCTTTTTTCATTTAGTTACGGTCGAATCCTATGGAGATTGCCTACGTATCACGACCCCGCGTGATTCAGACCGAGCGTAGTTCTTGCAACTTAAATGCAAAATAAAGAGAAACTTTTTGGGAATTTTCAATTTTTCATTAACAACAACTACGATTACAAAAGCTACTAGACTATTTGTTTTTCTTTTCTTTTACTTGAAAAAGGAAATTACAAAACAGACTCAAGAACAAAAGTACAGACTCGATTAACTAGGAATACATCAAAGCTTCAAATCCTGGGGCCCGCGGGGCATCATTCGGCATCGCCGCGGGCCTACGTGCAAGACCCTTTGCAACTGCTCCAAATCATTCATGACCTGTCGAACAAATATCATCACTGAAGCAAAGAAAGTGGTACGACCCATCCGTTCACCAGCCTGACACTTCATAACAATATAGTTTGCAATGCTTCTGATTCTTTCCCAGATTTGGCCCTTTTCTTGGAGTAGTCGACTTATCTGTTGGGTACGAGCCTCTAGCACCTGAGAATCCTGGAAGTGAAGGTCTTGTAACAATTTCATTTCCTTTTCCATTTCGGCGATTAACCCATAGCATTGTTCCCTCTCGGCCTGAAATTCTTTGTCCCGCCGAGCGGCCTTTTCTTCAAGAGTATTCATTTTCCTTTTCATGTTAGCAATGGTTCCCTCGTAGTTTCTCTTCATTTGTTGTACAAACTGGGCTCTTTCCTCACTCTTCTTTGCCCATTGTGTTCGAAGTCTTGCCATGTTCCCCTCAGATTTCTCCAATTCTTCCTGGCAGTCCAAGACTTGCTTCTTTAACCCTTTTATCAATCTCTCGTCGGATAGACTTCTTTCTTGATTCCTGGCATCTATTTTCATTTGTTGAATTTGGGCCTTGAGAGCTTCATTCTCCTGGGCCAATATCTTTTTATCACCTTCATCGGCTGCGGCTTGCAAGTTGTTTTCAAACCGGAGATCCTGGACCTGTTTTTCCAATGCTCCTATTCGGGCCCTGTACTCCTTTTCTTTGGCTAACCAATCCCATTGCACCTGGGCCTCGTTAGTGAATTGTTGTACATGTGGCCTTTTGGCGGGTCTCTCAGGAATTTGAAATCTTTTACCAAACTAGACCACGTATTTGGGATCTACCTCGCCTCTGGCTCGGTCCTGTACTATAGTCTTAGGCTCAAGGTACCTGCACTCATTCCATATCTTTCGGATTCTGCCTTCAGGGAATGCAGCCTTCGGGCCTAACTCGATGACTTGCCCACTCAGGTCTTCATCATTGTGCACTGTCTGGAATCTTCCAAATTGTCGCAAAACTCGGTAAGGAGCATAAGGCTGTATGCTTCGAATACCCATCAAAAGAATATAAGAGACCTCTGCTGATGTGTATACAGCTTCAGTAGCAGGAAGCCATCCATAAGCCCATTCAACTTTATCTGCGGTCAGGGATCTTAAGCATGACGACCAGGCCTCAGTACCCTCAGGGAACTCAATACCTGTCACCCGGGTCTCGAATTCTGCAATACAACTCAATCCAGTTAAACCGTAGTTCATATAGCCTGTGCGGTGACAGAGGTGTTCCTGTATCCACAATTGTAAGAGCAAATTGCAACCTTGAAAGAATTTCTCCCCTTCCCGACATTTGGTCAAAGCTCGGTACATTTCTGCTACAATCAGGGGAACCACTGTGCTAGTAGGTTTTTTCATGGCAACATCTAGCATCCCTACCAGGCCAAGGTCTATGTGACCATCTTTTCTTGGACAAATTACCACTCCCAAAAAGGCTACCATGAAGGCTAATCCCCGTCGGGCTTCCCATTTGTCTTTATTTCCAGCATGTGTCAATCCTGTGTTGGGTTCCTCGAAACCTTTGGGGTTACCATACCGGTGATATAAGAAATGCAATGTACAACACCCTTCCGCCAGATGCGGGTCTTGAATATCCCGGCTGATGTTCAACAAATCCAAGAACCTATGAAGGGTTACCGGTCGTGGGGCCAATGGGTATCTACCTCGGAGGTTCCCGTTGAGACCGGCGTATCCGGCAATCTCTTCTATTGTAGGTATGAGTTCAAAATCTGAAAACCGGAATACATTACAGGTCGGATCCCAAAATGGTATTAGTGCCTCAATGATATCCTTCCTTGGTTTGATGTTCAATAAATCTACGAGACCGCCCAAACTTTTGACCACGGTATCTCTGCTTCCTTTTCCCAAATCATGCCACCACATATGGAGTTTCAAAGGGATCTCGCTCAGGACTGAGAAGGTTTCGATGTTACTTGAATTCATCCTGCACATTTATTAGGGGGACTTTAATGATTTATTTTGAAAAATGGCTATTTGTGCAAAAAATTCTTTATTTAGAAAACAGGACTCGGATTTGCGAATACAGCCTTTCAGCACTTCTGGGAGGAAGATTTTAAGGCCGTGCCCGCAAACCATGCAAAAATGACTCAAGGTGATTGTTCTTGCAAAAACGGCCTTCCGACGTCCTTTTAGGGACATTCGGCTCATTTTAGACAAGAATGGCATCACCCGACTTATTTATGACAAAAATTAAAATTTTGACACTTTTTGGCTATTTTTGCAAAAAGGGAGGTTGGACCCGATGAGGGTTGCCTACGTATCTCACATCTGGTGAGAATCAAACCGGCGTAGTTCGGGCAAATAAACCTAACTATTTTTGAAAATAGGACTCTTTTGTTTTTGTTGGCAAATACACTATTTCTGAAAGCAAAATTCATTTTTTTATGTTTTCTTGTTCAGTGGCAAATAAACAAACTAATTTGAAAATAAAACCCTTTTTTTCGTTTCTCTTTTCCATTGGTAAACAAAACAAACTAAAGAAAACTACTTTCCTTCTTTTCTTTCCTTTTTCAAAAATCCGGCGGCATTTCGGCACTACTTGGACACTGGTTTTTCAAAACTAGCGGTTACCCTCACTTAGTCCCAACACTGCTTATTTTCATAATTCACTCATTTAGACAAGCCGGTCAACATGCAAAGCCGAGCAAATAAATGCGCAAGTAGCACGTAAGATGCATCAGGATGGTCCATTATTTCAGGTCACCTGTCCTAGACGGACCCAACCCCTGTGTTGAGTCCCCTAAGTCAAATGCACATGATGCAAACAAGCGTCCTACTAGGGATCCGGCATGAGGTTTTGTTCTTCTAGGTTTAAACCCTAGGTTTATTGGTCTAGACCTGGCTTACCCGAGCGGACAACTCGGGCCGAGGGGGAGGCAGCGTACCGGGGATACAGAAGCTCCGCCGGCTTAGCAACTTATCCAAACCTCGTTCTAAATTGGGAAAGACTCTAAACAGAAGAGAAGCTACACGAAGTGCACCCTTCTCCATGATGTAGAAGACTCAGAGAGAGGAAGGGATTCGCGACAGTTCATACACTTCAACAAATAAAAAAGTGGTAAAACAATTAGCAAATAAGGCATGAAACATGTAGGAAAATCAGATAAAGCCAAATATAACAATTTAACTGAGCTCGAATTCTTGAACCCTGAACCGAAATTCTGGGTTCTTCTCCCCAGCAGAGTCGCCAGAGCTGTCACACCTCCTTTTTCTTACTACTACACCCCGTTAAGGGTATAATAAAGGAGTTTTTTCAATTAAAGAACAATCGAAACGGGATTCATTTTTATTAAGAGATTCAGAGTCACCACTTGGGAGATTGATGGTGTCCCAAGTCACCGGTTTGAATCCCGAATCAAGGAAAGGGTTTGACTCTGTATTACAGTCGAGAACCAGAAATCCGAGTAAAGAATTCTGTTAACCCGAGAGAAGGGGTTAGGCACTCCCGAGTTCCGTGGTTCTAGCACGGTCGCTCAACTGCTATATTTGGCAAAATCTGTTTTAATACATGTTATCCTATTGTGCGATTTTAGAAATTACTTACCGCTTTTGATTAAAATTTTTAAGAAAATGAACGTCGTTTAAAAACGTATTTTTGGATCACGTCACATGAAATGCACCCGGATCCTCGACACATTTTTATTCGACGTTTTGGGATTTGGATTTGAGTTGCATAAAATGCACACCCGTATTTAGGAAGGTAAAATTATTAAAGAACGCGCCTAAAGTGACTAACGTGTTATTAACTTTGCGGGAGGCCGTGAAATTCGCTAAACGGCACGTTCCGAATTCTAAGTATTTTAATATAAGCATTTAATGATGGCCCCGCAATTTATGCATTTTGTTTGGCGAGGCTCGTCTCATCTTATTATTTAAAGGCCATCCTAGAGCAAACTATAATTGTCTATTTATTTTGTCTCCAAAGGGGCCTAGATAATTAATATTATCAATGCTATTATTTAAAGTGACCAAGGAATTTGGGCCTCAAGTTCAAGTCCACACTTGAACAAGAGGCAAACCTCTTAATTCAAGCATGTTACTTAACTAGAAGGCCCAAAGCCTATATCATGAAATTGATCCCATAACTCTAAAGTGACTTTAAATCTTCAGCATTCTTTTGGGCCCCCAAAGTCAGTCCAGTAATGTGGAAACATGATCAGATTTCGTATTTGGGCATTTAGACAACAAATTTTAGGCCCAAACTTAATCTAATAGGAAGCTGCTAGGTTTTGGCCTTCCCGGGCCCACAACCAAATATTGACCCCTGTATGGATCTTCAGCTGTTAATTTTAATTCCCAGCAGCTCGAATAGAAGGCTGATTTAAATTCCAGATGTTGATTTTTATCAAATAACTTCGAAACCAATTATTACATGAATATGCAACTCACACAATTACCCAAATGCGTTGAATTAGAAATTCCAAAGCCAAATCAGTTTAAATCAACACACTATGATGATTTTTATGTATGAATTTGGGCCTGTGAACGAACAACGAATTATCCAGTGTAATTTAAGCCAAAAAACGCCTGATTTTACACTAATAAGCATGCAGCCCAGTTTAAATTCAATTTTCTAGTCGGTAACGTAACAAATCTGAATTAATTCATACTACAGCTGACATTTGCTAACTATTCACCATAATTCGAATGTCCGATGATTAACTACAAATGAAGACCTAGAATCAGTTTCATTCTATTACTAAGGCTAATGACTAAACTAATCACAAAAATGAATTTACTAAGGCTAATGACCGACCGACTGTTCAACAATCCAACAGTTTATTAACAGTCCAAAAAAGTCCTAATTATACAGTCCATAGTCTAAGTTAATACAAATCGAAGCTAAGCTCTACTAAGCAAATACACATCAACTAGTATCTATTTTAACTACAAATATAGAATAAACTAAATGAACACAGATCTGGAGGCCAAGGCATGAATACTTTTATTGCATCTTTCAATTCAAGGCTACATCAAAGCTAATTCAAGTGTGTACCTGGAATATAATGAAGCAGAAAAGAAGATCAGAGTTAGCAGCAATTCGGGTGACCAGCAGGAGCAAGTAGCAACTCACAGCAGCAAATCAATTGACCCAGTACCAACTCCAAACAATAAATCAACCAAAAACAGCTTGAATGTACTCAAATAACTCGAACTTGACTCAGGAACACTAGAACTCAAAATGACATTTGAACTTCCATTTAATCTAAGAAAGAGATGCAATGTAACAGTACTTTTTGAGTTTTCTGCTGTATTTACTTTTGTTTTTGGTTTTTTTGAAGGGATTAAGATGTAAGAGAAATTTGAACTATAAGAGTTCAGATTTTGAACTTCTTTTTATTTGAAATTTAGATCGGTATGCTATAGCTTGCAGGAGGGGTTCTTTGGGGAAAGTTTGGAGGCTGGAAGCTTTTGGGAATTTTTCAGATTCTGAGACTTGTGGAACAAGGCATGAGAGTGCCATTTTATAGGCAAAAAATGAGGGCAGCTTCAGATGTTTAGTTTTACATATTAGTCCCTCACTTATTTCTACTTAACCCTCTATTTTCTGACTTGTCACTCAAGTTATCCCACTAACTTTCTGAAATTATAACTAAGGCCCTATTTAGAAGTCTCTAGAGGTTTCTAGATTTAACTACAACTTTCCTATGCACCCTAAGTACCCAAACTAACCCTGAATTCAATCTGAAATTACCCCAAACTAGAATTAACTAACTCAGCCCTTTAACCATGGTTAATTACCCAAAAGCAAAGGGAAATTCAGCTAAAATCTAAACAGACCCTACAATTGAACTAACATGGAACTTAAATCTGACTGAATTATTAATCCAAACTAAGCTAATTCACCAAACAAGTCGAAATTGAACTGGGGTCGAATCATTAATGGTAAACATGAATTACTCACTCGACAACAATCACGAATTCAAACCAGCAGAAGATCAAAGCAAAATTGAACCAAAAACTAAAGGCTAAAACCAGAATTAATTAAATGCAAGAGAACCCTACTAGCTTATTCCAAAATTAAAACTACATCCTAGCATACTGACTAACAGCAAAAACTATAACGACAAAGCTTAAATGAACAACTTCGTATTGTGGATTAGTAGAACTCAAACGGAACGAAGTGAATAGAAACAGATAGGATTACTGATTCAAAACTCGGATCAATTATTCATGAAGTAAAATAGTTAAGAAGAGAGGATAATTCAAAAATAAAAAGAAGAATAAGCAACTCACTGATTTTGGGTCTTCACATGGCTAACCTTGAATTTTGATTTTCAAGTAATGTTGCATGTCTATTTCGCCTGAAATAGGCCTGTAACATTAATTCAAAATCAATCGAGCACTTAAAATCCCCAAAACAGGTCGAACTTCTGAACCCTAGATCTGGAATTAACGGAGTGTTGCATGGATTTGAAAGATTTTGGCTTGGAATTCAGGATGAGGGAGTCAAGGAGATTGTAGGGTGTAATTTTGATCGGATTTGGAAGAAGTAGGGTTTTGGCCGGATTTTCAGATGAAGATTCGAAAAGATTTGCAATGATTCGAGGGACATGGTTTGGATATTTGGGATGAGGAGATTGAGGAGGTCCTAGGGTGTTAATTTAGGACCGGTTTGTGGTGGCGCCGCCGTAGGCGGCGTCCACAGATTTGGATATTCGAAGAAATCGGTCATGATTCGAAGAAGAAGACTTGGGCATATAGAGAGAGGAGGGTGAGAGGATGATGCAATGTGAATTTGGGACCGTTTGGAGACCGATCGCCGCCGTGAGGCGATTTCCGGCGGCGGTCCAAGGCGGCGAACGGTGGCGTTACATGGTGCTTCTGAGAGAGACGAAATGGGAGGGGGGGGGGGGTTAGGTGATCCGACAATTATATATTTAATTGAACCCAGTTCCTGGCCGTAGGATCAAGAATCCTCGACGACCAGGATTAAATTGCTACAGAACGGCGTCGTTTCACCACAAAGGGGGTGGACTGGGTAAAAGGGTTGGGTTTGGGCCATTTTGGCCGGGTTTGGGAGGGATTTTTGGGCTGGGATAAAAAATTGGCCCAAAATTGGCCACCCTATTTGACTCTTTTAAAAACTCTCAATTTCTTTTTATTTGTTTCTTCTTTTCCTTTTATTTATCTAAATTTTTGATTTTATTAAATGCAAAATTAGAATGAAACCTAATTTNAAATCTTTCTTCTCCAAATCAATTGTAAGTTAATTTCTACTCATTTCTTTCAATCATTAACATCGTTTAACATATTTTTCACTTAAAATCAATGATTTTCATGGGTGAAATTGGGGGTTTTGGGTAGAACCTAGGTTTTCTAAAAATTTGGGGATTTGGACCTCAATTTGAGGTCCGATTTCAAAACAAATTACATATTTGAGTTCGTGGGGAAATGCGTAACCGGGTTTTGGTTCGAACCTCGGGTTTTGACCACGTGGGCCCGGGGGCGATTTTGGATCTTTTGGGAAAAACTTTGGGGAAATTTATTTGACTCTTTTAAAAAACTCTCAATTTCTTTTTATTTGTTTCTTCTTTTCCTTTTATTTATCTAAATTTTTGATTTTATTAAATGCAAAATTAGAATGAAACCTAATTTATTTCCAAAATTAAGCTAATTAAGTCCTACAAAATTGATTAAATCCTATTTAAGAGTAATATCATGCCAAATTCAACAATTAACAATTTTAAAAAAAAAATGCTAAAAGCGGACTATTTTTTGTTATTTTCTTTATATTTCGTTCTAAAAACAACTTAGCCACTAAATAATCCTAAAATAGGAAATTAGATCCTAAACGCAAATGTCAAGCATGTTTTTTTTTATATTTCTCATATGAATTAAAATGCATGAATAAAATGCAAACAATTAACAAAAAATAACACAAAATTCACAAAATTGTAAAATAATGAAAGAAAAATCATTTTGTTTGAATTTTTGGGAATAATTCACATAGGGCAAAAATCACGTGCTCACAAACCCTGCAATCAAGGCTTCATACTCGGCCTCACTGTTAGTCATATCAGGGCATCGTATGGACTGGCAAACTATTTCGCCTGTTGGGACCTCGAGTACGAGTCCTAGTCCAGATCCTGATGCGTTAGAAGTGCCATCGGTGTGCAGAACCCATTGGTCATGCATTGTGGCAGAAGTACTGGCGATTTCCCTTTCGACTTCGGGCATTATCTTCGCACTCAAGTCGGCAAGACGCCGTTCGCGGTTGATAGGCTATATCGTGCTCGCTCAGCTCTATGGCCCACTTGGCCAATCTGCCCGATAGTTTGGGTTTGTGCAGAATACTCCTTAGAGGAAAAGTCGTGACCACCGAGATGGGGTGGCACTAGAAATAAGGTCTAAACTTTCGTGAAGCTATGACCAAGGCTAGAGCTAGCTTCTCGAGGTGGGGGTACCTCGTTTCAACGTCGACCAAAGTTTTGCTAATGTAGTAAATTGGAGACTGCGTACCTTTATTTTCTCGTACCTGGACTGCAGTTACTGCGACATCGGACACGGCCAAGTAGACAAGGAGACGCTCTCCGGGATCTGCCTTAGCGAGCAACGGTGGCGAAGACAGGTAGCCCTTTAGTTCTTTTAAGGCATCGATGCACTCGGAATTCCGTTGGAGTCCGTTATCCTTTTTGAGTACGCCAAAAAAATTGTGACACCTATCGGAGGATTGCGAGATGAACCTCGACAGGGCGGCTATCCGGCCGGTCAACTTTTGCACTTGTTTCTTGCTGGTTAAATTTTCTAGGATTCCTTCTATGGCCTTGATCTGGTCAGGTTTAACCTCGATGCCTCGTTGTAATACCAAAAAGCCTAGTAACTTTCCAGAGGTTACGCCGAAGGCACATTTTTCGGGGTTCAATTTCATGCCGTACCGTCTGAGTATGTTGAAGGCTTGCCCCAAGTGGTCGATATGGTCTTCCTTCCTTTTTTACTTGACCAACATGTCATCTATATATACTTCCATGGTCTTGCCGAGTTGATCTTTGAAAATTTTGGTCACTAGCCTTTGATATGTTGCCCCTGCGTTTTTCAACCCGAACAGCATCGCCCTGTAGCAGTATGTCCCCTGGTGGGTGATGAAGGTGGTTTCTTCCTGGTCATCCTCCTCCATGAGGATTTGGTTGTAGCCCGAGTAGGCGTCCAAGAAGCTCAGCAGTTCGTGCCCGGCTGTAGAGTCGATGAATTGGTCGATATGGGGCAGCGGGAACGAGTCTTTTGGGCAGGCTTTGTTCAGATCTGTAAAGTCTACGCACATCCGCCACTTTCCGTTCTTCTTTTTCACCATGACCACATTGGCGACCCACTGAGGGTACTTCGATTCCCTGATAGAACCGTTCACTAATAATTTTTCGACCTCTTCGTGAACCGCGTCATTTATTGCAGAGTTGAACTTTCGTCTGATTTGCCTTACCGGAGGGTAAAACGGGTAGACGTTCAACTTGTGAGTTGCTATTTCCTTCGGGATACCTGGCATGTCTACATGGGAAAGGGAAAACAGGTCTACGTTACTTTTTAAGAATTGGCAAAATTTACTGGATCTTGGAGCATATGGCCAATGAAAGCTTTCTTGCTGTGGTCGTCATCGTCTAGTTGGACGGGGTCGAGGTTCTCTATGGTTGAACCTGTGGCCTCTACGATTTTGGGGTCTCTGATAACGTCTTTCCTCTTATTTCCATCTGACCCCGACTTCGTTAATTGCTATGCCTCCTCGACCTTTCCTTTTAATTGTTGGGTGTATGTGCAGTCTTGAACGATGCGGTAGCATTCTCGGGCCGTGCATTGCTCTCCTCGGATGCAGAATACTCCCCAGGGGATGGGAATTTAATGACTTGGTGAGAGGACGACTTTCATTGCGTGTATCCAAGGTCGGCCTATGATGGTGTTGTATGCCGTATCATGGTCCATGATGTGGAACGTGGTCTCCAAAGTGACGCCATCGGCCAGGACGGGCAACGTGATTTCTCGAGACGTCCGCTCAACTGCATTGTTAAAGCCTGTTAGCGTGATGCAACACGGCACTATCTTGTCCTCGAGCTTTATTTGGGTGAGAACTCGAGGGTGGATGATGCACGCGCTGCTCCCGTCATCGACCATAATACGTTTTACATCAGTATCAAAGACACGTAAAGTAATGACAAGAGCGTCATAGTGAGGAAGGGCCAAATCGTGGGTATCTAACTTATCGAAGGTGATGCTTTCTTCGAGTTCGTCATACCGTTCGTGGGTGATGGACTATTTGAGTTTGTGGGTGGTGGTGAACTTCAGGTTGTTGATAGATGTGTCGTCGCCTCCTCCGATGATCATTTGAATGGTCCGGGTTGGGGAAGGTGGTTTGGGCGGTCCCTGGTGTTCTTCTCGCCCTCGGGCGAAGTTGGCCCTCCCATGATCGCTCATCAACTCTTTCAAGTGTCCTTGGTGAAGCATGTTCACGGCCTCCTGTCTTAGGGCGATACAATCCTCCGTTTTATGACCCCGCTCCTGGTGGAATTCGCAGAGGGCATTTGACTTTCTGGTGCTCGGGTTAGATCTCATCTTCTGCGGCCATTTCACTTTTGGGCTGAGCTTCTCCAATGCGTAGACTATTTCTGATGAGGAAACACAAAAATTGTGAGCAGATAATAAAGGGGGCATACCTTTCTCATTTTGGTGGATTCCCGTTCGGGTCTGGATGGACCTTCATGGTGGTGTGGAGGTTGCATACGGGTGCCTCTAACGTAAGGCTGATGTCTCCCTCGATTAGGTCGGGATCCTGCTAGATCTCTCCTGCTGTCGTTTCTCCGGTCTTTCCTAGACTCCATTTGGTAGGTCCGTTGAGATCGTCCTCGTCGGCTCTTACCTCGGCTCAGTAGGCGTTGTGTATCTCGTCCCAAGTGGTTGGAGGATATTTTATGAGTCGCCTTAGCAACTTTTTGATCGCCCTCGACCCACTTCTGCTTAGCTCATTCTGGAAAGCGGCTAGTGCCATCCCCTCAAATACATTTGGAAAGGTCATGCTTACACGGTTGAACCGAGCGAGGAAGTCCCTGAGTGCTTCGCCAAGTGATTACTTAATGGGGAATATGTCGTTCACCCTTGCCTCTGCTTTCTTGGCCCCGGCATGGGCGGTGACAAACGTGTCTGCCATTTCTTCGAATGTTTCTATGGAACGCGCAGGTAACTGGGAGTACCAAGTCAGTGCTCCCCCAGTTAGGGTTTCTCCAAACTTTTTCAGCAATATCGACGACACTTGTTCTTTTGTGAGGTCGTTGCCTTTTACTGTAGTGACATAGTGGGTCACATGATCCTCCGGGTCCGTCGTGCCGTCGTATATTTTTAAGTACGGTGGCATTTTGAAGGTCTTTGGTATGGCGTGCGGTGCAGCCTCGTCGCTATATGGTTTCTCAACAAACCGACCGGCGTCTCTATTTGGCAGAAGTTTTGGGGCGCCCGGTATTTTGTCTACCCTTTCTTGGTGCTCTTTCATCTGGCTATGGAGCATTTTGCTCTCGTTCTCCATCTCCTCCATTTTCTCAAAATGGTTGTGAGGTTGTCATTACCTGCATCACTAACATAGTGAGTAATACCTGTTGCGGCCTTACGGGAGAGGAGGGGGGGAGGGGGCATGCTCTTCGTCAGTTGCTGATGTGACACCAGCCCTTGTCTCTTCCCTACTCGACCTCCGAACGGGCTTGTCGAGGAAGTCGGTTAGCGTGTTTGTCAACCATGCCTCGAGTAACCTTTTCACTGCTGGTGGCGCCTCTTCTGTCGTGGATGTAGAGGCGCACTTACCGTGCGAGGTCGTGACGCTACCGAGAGGCGGAGGTGAGCTGTTTCGCCTGGGAGAGGTGTTTGGTGTTATGTCTTCGCCCTTCGCTTCATCCACTTCGTTAATGGTGTCGAGGAGATTGGCAGTGAGGTCAGCTTTCGCCTTTCTCTTTTCCTCTCCGTTGCCTGCCATATCAGATTTGTGCAAACAAGGAAATACGGGATTTTGCAAAGTTTTGTGCGTTTTTTTAGATCTAGAAGAAACTAAAATTTTAACTAGAAAATCCCCACAGACGGCGCCAAATTATTTGACCAAAAAGTGTTAAGCCTTTTTGTTAAACTAATTAAATGAGATGATGATGGGTAAATCCTAGGTAAATATAATAAATCCTAGATTTGAGATTAATTGATATCAATAACGCAAAATTGTATTCAAGGCTATTTAATACCAAGGGGATGTTTAATGGTATTGTTATGAATGTATGAGGGAGTAATGGCAAGCAATATGTATAATAAATGGCAATATATATAAATAGAGAGAATGATTCACCCAAATATTCAATAAGGTGGATGATTATCTCTCTGATAATGATGTAAGACAAACAAACATGAGAATATAGAAAGTTCTCTCGGATCTGATGTGAGAAAGCTTGGGACCAACGAAACCGAATCTCTTTGTAAAGGCAATGTTTGTAATTTTCTTGAGAGTCAATCTTTCAAGAAAGAGCTTACCATATAGAATATTACATGCCCCTCCTTTCTCTCTCTCTATTCCTACTTATATGTGACATATCTCTTACCCAACTGAAAGTACAAGTGAGAATATTCCTTTAGAATACCTTATTACTAAACTAGCCGTTTGAGCCGATCTGAGTGCTCGACCTCGACCCTAGTTGCTCAGCTCGTCAATACTTCTTAAGCATGACCTCGGCCTAATGAGCTCTTAGTTATTTTTTAGACAAAATTTCTCTGATCAGATTTTGACCCATACATTCACAAAATTCAAAATTCTTTTTACATTTCACAAATTTATAAATCTGAACGAAAAGTCGAAATGAATTTTGTTCTTTGTATTCAATTAGTATTCCATGATCAAATAACACCAACTTTTGATCATTTTGTTTTTATAAAAACCCACGTGTTAGAAAGCTTATTTTGTTAATCAATAAGGGTGAATTTAGCTCATTTTGCAACATTAAGGATAAATTTGATCCCAGCTATTAACGTAGGATAAATTGAAACTATTTCGTAAAGTTAAAGGACAAATTTGGCCATTTTGCTTTTTCTTAATCTTACCTCGATTTAATGGTTATTTCACTTTTGCCCCTCATCAATTTCAGTCTTTTGAAATCAACCCAGCAGAAAAAGATTTGCCATAAACCTTTTTTTTCTGCACTGTAGAGGAAGAGAACAGAATCATACACCCATTGTTGACTGTGAGCTAAGTTTTAGTCCTTTGTGTAGTAATGGGTGCAAATAGATGCAATCTCAAGATATCCAAAACTTGCATTTCAATGGTTTCTTCATCTGTAGACTCTGTTTCTAACTCCTCCATTTCCTCCGCCGCTCAAGAAGATCAGGTTTCTCTCGCATACCCAGAAGGATTTTTTTCAATAAATCCTATACCTGAATGTAACATTTTACTCCTCCCCTTCCCATTTTCGTAATAGTAGAAGTGAATATTAAATATCCATATTAGTTGATATTTACTACTAGTTGGGATTAAGTTTTTAGATTTATTAGAGAACTATTATTATTATTATTATGAGGATGATATGAGTTGAGCTTAAATGGGAAGTAAGTATTCTTATAAAGGATATTAACTTATTTAGGGATGAAGCATAGTGATTATATATATTTTTCTTAATAGAAGTGAATATTAAAGAAATGGTTGAAAAGCTACAAACTTTAAAGTATTAAATTGTTTAATAAATATGAATTCTGGAAAGTTGTATAGAAATAAATAGTGTCAAATGTCCTGGACGTCCCAAAATATAATGTGTCATATAAACTGAGATCGAGGAGTGCAACTTAAGTCGTTTGTCTTCTTATTTTTCTCTCTCCCCTTTTCTTGTTTGCCTACAGGAGGTCTCAAGTGTCACAGTTCTTGTTTGAGTGAGGCTGTCGAGTCTTGCGTGTGAGAAGAAATCACCTAGTATTTTTCGTCTTTGCTGGAATTTGAACCCTTGTCTTCAAGGTTTTCACCCACGTCAATGACCAATGACCGGTGCGATTTTATGTTCTTAACTCTTGTCGCACTCCGTATTTATTATGTGTGTGTGATCATTGAGCTGAATGTTTTTGTGTTACTTTAGTTCTTGCTGTGATTTTTTCTCTACATGGATCTCTGTGAAGTGTTAATTGGTAATATCATGCTCTTACTATGAATTTAACCTGCTGTAACTTTTAGAGATTCTCTTGCTATTGCATGGCCTCTTAGGTATTCTTTGTTAATCGTTAGAGCTCTCATTGTTGGCTTTGGAGAATGCTTTAGGACATTATTGGCTTCAAGTGCCACAATTAGACATAAACAAGTATTGAACTGGTTGTTAACTCACTGTTGCAATTGGTTAGTCGATATCCAAAATATATGTCGGAATGCGAGTTATGTGTTACAATTACTCTAAATTCAGACAATGATGTATACTTATTAAAGGAAAAATTTGGAAAGTACCTCTCGTCGCAAAGTTAGGAAGCACAAAGATACTTCTCTATTTTACAATCGAAATTATAAATAATGCATCAAATCTTCTTCACTTATCTATTATTTACCTACTCGCTCTTTACTCTTCTTTGTAATTCATTTGTAAAGCTCTTCAACTATCAATATTAGACGCTATGCCTTTGAAAATTATATAGAATTATGAGTTGGTTTTGAGCCTTTAGGTTCTCAAACCGCTTGAAAAACTTGGCTTTATGCTTGTAAGCTAGAATAGACCCAACAAGGTTTCTTGGCTAGTGGACAGTCTCAAGTTTTTCATTATGACTGTCTGAATGTGCTTTCTGGCAGACCGCAGAAGTGTAATCCGTCACGCCACGGATTGATGAAATCCTAGGATCAGGTCTAACAAAGACATAAAGGTTTTGATAGGAGAATAATGTGATACTCCAATTCTTGAATAGTTACAGAATTTTAAGTACTCTATAAACCTTCGGTTCTTCTACTATTAATGAACTTAAAATTTGTTTGGTGACACAACAAGAACAGCAAGTTGTTTGGTTAGCTATAACCAGATTGTTAAAATTACTGCTTGTTAATACAATCTTGAATAAGTTATCCTATCTTCTGGTAAACACTCTTTTGAATAACAATACTTAAAACTTGTTAAGTAGCCATTAATTTGTATCATCCTGCAGGTGTTTGTGTTTCATCATCCCTAGTTCGATTTTCTCGCTCCTATAAATAATAAAATGAATTTATCTTCTCTATGCTGACAGCTGCATACTTCTTTACTTTATGAAGTGAGTATTTCATCATTTATAGTCGATACAATCCGTGATCTACGCTTCTTTAAACTGTTTATTTGACTTTCCTCTCAGACCCGTCTTGCTGTTCTATCCAGGCTATGCTGTGGTAGCCAAGAGTTTCAATTTCATTGGACTGGGCTCTTGGTGGGCCCAGTAAGAAGGGATTTTTTTGTTTGGGCCACATTTGGAAAGCCTGAACTTCTAAGCTAGCTCCAGTAGTCAAAATTCACTAGAAAATGCATGTTCCAAATGCTCAAACATGGATATTATCTGCTAATTTATCTATTTCTATAGGTTGGAATTTACTAATATAATCTGACTTGCTAAATTATCCCCGCGCATATATATAAGGATAGAGAGCTAAGACAGTAGGTTTCACTTCTGTGTTAGCGTCGCCGCAGTCTTGCAAGGTACCTAGGTTAACGCCAGCTTTCAATTTTATGAACTGATTAAAGTCCTTTTTTGTCTATTGAATGTGTGTATGAAATTTTACCTGTCTGGTTGAATGGAGATCCTGTTCTCTTTTATTTCTTTTCCCTCTATCCTTTTGCTGCTACATTTGTGATTATGGATTATCCTTTATCCATTTGCGCCTATTCCCTTTAGATTTTGCCTGGTTTATCAAGTTGAAGCTTTATGATGTAACTTATCACATATAATAAAGGCCTCTTTGCAATTGTTCTAATATATCTGGAGCTTAACATATAAAATTCGGCACCAATTCATCTCCTTCTTCCGGTGGGTTGGGTTGGTGGTAACTAATAAGAATGTTGACAAAAGGTGCAATCTTAAAAATGATCTAAGGTTCGATTTCTTTCCCAAAACGAAGGATCAATAGGTACTGCTCCTTTGGCTACCAGTTGCATTAGAGAAGCGTGTGACAGCATGTATTTAAATAGACATTGATTAATTCTCTTTCATCATTCCAATTTGCTTCCGTGGGCCACGAGATTATATAACATTGATACTTATCTGCCCCGCAAAAAGAAAATTTTGGAATGCATTAATCACCTCTCTGTCAGTTTCCTATTATGTTAACAAGTCTTCAATATCCTGCTATTGCACTCATTTTAATTTGTTCCAGTGCAAGTCATCTACATGTTAAATGTATTGTGAACTCATATGATGTCCCAATTTTTATTTTGTTTATCATGTAGCTATATGGAGAAGGAACAGATTGAGAAGTTCCAGAGGTATGAAGTTGAGTGCCGGAGATATTTGATGTCCAAGTACTTCTCAGACAAGAATATCTTTGGAGGTAAACATGATAAGCGAGCTTGTTATCAGTATTAAACATGATAAGTGCTGGGGTTTGATAATTGCATTTATATGTCGATACGCACGGTGTTTACTGTGAACTGCATTTGCTCACTTGTGGCGGATACTCTTATCCGCATCTCAATTATGTGTTTTAGGGATCACAATAGTGTCTGTTGGTTTTTTACCTCTCTTCCTATACCTTAATTGAGTACCTTCATATCTTTATTCTTATTTTGGTGTTTTATCTTTGTGTCTACTTTTTTCTGCTCTTTCTCCCTAGATATAGATGCTACTGTAGATTTATTTTGTCAAGAAAACTATTTAAGACATCCTTTCTCCAAAAAAATAAAAAATAAAGACAATACATTGAAGGACCAGGGTCATTTATTGTCATTAGGAAGTGCATATTCAATACTGTAGTTTGTTACTTTACTTTGGATCTGTTTATTCCCTTGCACAACAACAACAACAACCTAGTGTATTCCCACGGGCAGAGAGGTTGTTTCCGATAGACCCTCAGCTAAAGAAAAGTTTATTCCCTTGCAATAGTAGTAAATTAATCACTATAGGATTAACTTCCTCGGACTTACGGCCTGTATAGTAAAAAAATATTGATTGAGAACCAGCACATATTGCTCAAGTCATAAACTTTTCCAACAGGGATGATCTTTTTGGTGAGTCTGCTACCTCTTTTATCTTGCTCTTTGTTTTTCGACGTGCACAACAGAAGGAAATTTTTATCTTTGTCATGGTATAATTGTATATCTTTTATTTTAGATCAATTTCAGTTTGGCATTGATAATCTAAGAATTGTTTAGAATTCAGCCCTACCATTTTCTTCCCTAAAAGCTTTAGACATGATTGAGTTCACTGATAATCGTTTGCAGGAAACATATTTGATGTAAAAATGACTAAAGATGGAGAAACCACAAAAGTGAGCAGGTAATATATGTGAAAATATTGCATGTTCTAATCTGGCTTATCTTTTGTTGCCTCATTAGCTCTTTTTTTTATTTTTTATTTTTTATTTTTTCGATTTCGCCTCAGGTTTCCTGGTTACCAGTCCTATGTGGATCCTGCTAATTTTAATGATGGCAACAGTAGCAAGTCAAATTCTACAAGTGAAACTCATGCTAAGAGGAAGCAACCTTCAAAGAAAAATTACTTATCTTAGAATTTCTTTCCTTTTATTGGGCTATCCTTTTAATCAGTACAATCTTGTGGACGCGTATATTACCATGTAATGAATATTAAACTTTCACTCCCGTTTTCATTGTGCCGGGCCTTATTTATTGGTTATTGTTATTGCTTTTCATCTATTTTCTGGTTATTATGATGCTGTCATTATTTCTTGCTTTTCTGTTGATGGTACTAATATAATGTTTCTTTTCGTCTTCTTGAGCCGAGGATCTTTCAGAAACAGGCTCTCTACTCCCTCGGGAAGGGATGAGATTTGCATATACACTATCCTCCCCAGACCCCACTTGTTGTTGAATCTTAAACTTTCAAAGAATTTCATTTCATCCTTGTGGATTGCATAAATAGCATAATTATTTTAACAATCATTTTATTTATGATTACAGTTGGAAGGTTGCTGAGCATATTACATTTTAAAACTTAATACTGTAGAAAGTAATCAAAGTATTAACATATTTAAAATTATGTGACAGTATAAATTGTAAATTTACATTAACCGCAGTCCGCAGCTAGTTTTAAATCCATTATCTAGTATAAGTTATATTGTTGTCTGTTTTAGTCGAATTACAGTGACAGGATCTACTGGGGGTATCTGTCGGTCGGTACGGTACGGTATTTAGACATTGCAGTTCGGTATTTTTGGTATTCGGTTTCTTAAAATCCTATACCATTACCGTACCTAATTAAATTCGGCATGATTCGGTTTTTCTCCTTTCGGTTTCGGTTTATTCGGTTCGGTAACTTCGGTTTATTCGGTTTGAATACTAACTAGTGCATAGAGCTATATACTATAATATTCTTAATTAAAGTACTCAAAAATACAAAATTGAAAATGTTTGTTGACAAAAATTTTGTTCAAACTAGCAAATATCGACCCAAATAGAGAAAATTGTACATCAAAAAGTATTTGATCATTAGAAATGTCTTGTCACTTGTTTAGAGTTAATTGATGAACTTAGAAAATAAAGGAAAGCAAAATTTTAGATTTTTTATATTTATGTTATAATTGATAATATGTGTTTTATGATATATAATATGTATTTCGGCACGACATCGGTATTTCAGTAATACCAATTTTTTAAAAACCTTAAACCAAATTCCATACCAAATACCAAAATACCGTATACCAAATACCAAAATTTTCGGTTTCGGTACGGTAATTCCGTATTTACCAAATTATGCACAACCCTAGGATCCACTCAATACACATTAAATTCCCCAAAACCGCACAATATATTTATTTAAAGGGAATAGGCCGCGCATAAAATCATCCCAAGCGTTGCTATTGCGGTTAAGAAACCATTTCTTTAGAAAGCTCCTAACATTGAATATAATCATTTAAAAGATTTATTGACATAAGCTTCATATTTCATGCTTCAACATCTAGCCTTCAGTTTATCAAATGGTTTAATTGGCAAGGATCAAGACTCACTAAACTACTCAATTTTGTGCTAATGTATTAGTACATTTGTGAACCCATTTTTCATTTTTTTCTTCTTTTTTTCTCATTGTGATCTTGATTAGAGCGCAATGAAACGAAATTTAATGCAGAGTTATTTGATAATTGTATTGATGAAAAATAACATGTAAAATATATTTGATAGAATAATTGAGCTGTACACAAACTGATCGAAATACCGCCATAATAAAAAAAAAATACAGCACGAGTAATGTGATTGACTGTTTTTCTTTTTTTATTAGAATTTTCTAGCTTTCATGTGGCTATGTTTAGAAAAAGGCAAACAACTGTTCTCTTTTTTCAAAATCCCAGAAATTGAAAATACCTAAAAAGTTTACAGTCCAACCGAATTGCCAGGGCCAAGACTCAAAATTGCAAGACATCCCATGTAGAATCCCAAAACTCTCAGTTGCTTCATTTTCCTTACAGTCGAAGATACAATTCCTGAGGTGCACAGCAAATGATATTTGTGGAAATATCTATATTCATAGTCTACCAATTTGCATTTTTCTTTTCAATATTTGAGCTAAATCTACATAGTAAGTTCACTAAGTTTATTTTTAGGTAGCTTTTGCATTTTCCACTTTATTTGAGCTAGGAAATCAATAAGACTACGAAGTGAGTTTAATAGTAAAACGTCGTTCATTTTTACTTATCTGCTATATTAAAAATACATTTTCACTTTTACTTGTTAATTTTAATAAATCAAGAAAAAAAAAATTACCTTAGTATTAACTACTCATTTTTTAAGACTTAATAAAATACTATCACCATCATAAGTACTATGGTAAAAATGAATGGAGGGAGTAATTTAATTCATGTTTGTTGTCTTTCGATGTGTAAGACTTTGGTCCTTCCCCGACAAGGAGAAAAGTTCACATTTTAATCTCGAAACTTTTGTCTGTGTTATTTAATGTACGTTCTTTAGGGCATAGTCCACAGACCACATTCGACTAATTTCAAGACTACATCATCCTAGGTATAAGTACTTTCAGCTCTCAGCTCTGACTCTCCTTTTGGCACATTTCATAGTGATCGCCAATAATTAATTTAAGCTTCAAAATTAATCACCACTCATATTCTAGTATAAGATAGTTTGTCAGATCTAAGATACTCTTTAAACGAAAGAAATGAAGCATGTAACTCACCTGATTTTTTTTTTTTTCCAGAAATTTGAAATTTTAGTAGCGTTTGTTTGAAATAACAAATAGTGAAAATCTTGAGTCTTTGTAAGAACAAAAAAATGTTTTTCGAATTCTTTTCAACCAAATATCATTTCGAATTTTTATTCAACCTGTATACGGTCAAAATCGGGCTTGCCTAATTTTGCTGATTAAACGAGACCAGGGGGAGGGGTCGAAGATCGGCCCCATAGCATGTCGGACCGAGACACGAGGATAAGGTACCGAGTTCGGGATTCGAGGTACCTGTCGAGATCAAGACCAGTAATGATCGAGATCGAACTCAAGCAAGACCGAAGATAGCATAATAGCGGAAAGGCGAGATATCCGTCGAGAATCACGGCGGAAATCCCGAAACAGATCGAATCAAGGACGGTTATTTAGCTAATCACGGGATTTCCTTCTGTAATTAGAATTATACCGTAAATAAGATTCCTCTACTATATAAAGAGGGTCTCAAACCATTTGTAATCATCTGACATTCACGCATATCAAAGCAATACAATAATCTTTTCTCTTATACTCTCTTGTTCATCAGTTGGTTTCATAACTCTACTCTCACTCACTCAGTTCGAGGGCGACCTAGCTCGAGGGCTGAATTGCATTTCAATACTGGTTTGCTTTACTTTTTTGTTTATTTATACTATTAATCATCATATTTATCAATCAGTGCTAGGTGAAATTACATATCCTTAAAACCACTTATAAATTTAATTGTTATCCGATTTTAAGGGTAAACAGTTTGGCGCCCACCGTGGGGCTAAGGATAATAGTGATTGCCTGGTATTAATTCTCATAACACACACTGCTTTACGCTTGTTCTCGTAAGTCTCTTTGATTTCAGGAATCAACATGTCAAACTCTCAAGTAGCACCCACTCACACAGACAACAGTCTTGGTCTTCATGGCGAGAACGAAAACATAGCCGCCCCGGGAAACAGAGTAGCTCCAGTCAACTCCGTGGACTGCCGGTCATAGACCAGTCGATGTCAGCTCCCATATTGCCATTAATGGGAATTTGGGTGTCGACCCTGAAAATAGCATCCGCAGAGACGCTCGAACAACCGATCAGATGTCACAGAGCGGTGAAGAAGGTGGAATTATCCTTCGAATGATATTCGAGATGTTGCAGTCTGAACAAGCCACAATAGCACAACTCCAAAATCAGAATTGTACACCAAGCAGGATCGAGCTCGAGCCATCACTAGAAGTTGTTCATAGAGCCGAACCAGTGCCAAAGAGATCGAATGAAGGAGAATCGGAGACTAATCCCGCTATCATAAAAATGCTCGAGGAACTAACGAAGAGGATCGAGACAGGGGAAAAGAAGATCGAGGAAAGTGATAAGAAAGTGGAAACTTACAACTCTAGGGTCCACCAAATCCCTGAGGCACCACTGGTATTGAAAGGACTTGATTCCAAAAATTTTGTCCAAAAACCTTTCCCCCAAGTGCGGCTCTGAAGCCAATCCTAAAGAAGTTCCGTATGCCCGAGATTCCGAAGTATAACGGGACGAGAGATCCAAACAAACACGTCACCTCTTATACGTGCTCCATTAAGGGAAATGACTTGGAAGATGATGAAATTGAATCCGTGTTGCTGAAGAAATTCGGAGAAACTCTATCAAAGGGTGCTATGATATGGTATCATAATTTACCACCTAACTCTATTAATTCATTTGATATGCTTGCAGATTCCTTTGTAAAGGCGCACGCTGCAGCCATTAAGGTTGCAACTAGAAAGTCGGACTTATTCAAGGTAAGGCAGAAAGACAACGAGATGCTCAGGGAATTCGTATCTCAATTTCAAATGGAACGAATGGATTTGCCATCGGTCACCGACGATTGGGATGTTCAAGCCTTTACTCAAGGTCTCAACGAATGGAGTACCATAGCTTCGCAACAATTAAAACAGAATTTGATCGAATATCCAACCGTCACTTGGTCCGATGTACATAATCGATATCAGTCGAAGATTAGGGTTGAAGGCAACCAACCGGGGGCTCCAATCGGTTCGATTTATCCCAACAGGCCCGTGGACAGAGTTAAAAAGGACGCCGACCGGGAACCACGATCGAATAGAGACCGATATCAGCCATACGATGGAGACCGAAGAAATAACGGGACTGGGTGCAACCCTGTTCGGAATGATAGAAGGAATGATCGTAGACAGAGTTCCCGAGGGCTCGTGAGCAAGAGTGGTTTCGATAGGGATACCGGGTCAAAAGAAGCACCTCGATTGTCAGAATACAACTTCAGCGTAGATGCTACCGCCATAGTATCGGCCATTGGGCGTATCAAAGATACCAGGTGGCCTCGACCTCTGAAGACCGATCCGGCCCAGAGGAACCCAAACCAAATATGCAAGTATCATGGCATCCATGGCCATAAAACAGAAGATTACATACAGCTATGAGAGGAAGTAGCATGACTATTCAACGAGGGGCACCTTCGAGAATTTTTAAGTGATCGAGCCAAGAACCACTTCAAAAACAGGGATTCAAACAGACAAAACGAGCAAGAAGATCCATAATATGTGATTCACATGATCGTTGGAGGAGTCGATGTTCCTCAAGGACCGGTATTTAAACGCACCAAGGTGACGATCACAAGGGAAAAGCGAACTCGGGACTACTTACCAGAAAAAACCTTGTCTTTCAACGACGAGGATGCAGAAGGGATCGAACAACCTCACAACGACGCACTGGTAATATCTATCCTTGTGAATAAAATTCAAGTTAATCGTGTGCTTATTGATCCAGGTAGCTCGGCAAACATTATTCGATCAAGGGTCGTAGAGAAAATCGGCCTCCAAAATTAAATTGTGCCCGCGGCTCGAGTACTTAATGGCTTTAACATGGCGAGTGAAATCACCAAAGGGAAATCATTTTGCCAGTAAATGTGGCCGGGATCATCCAAGAAACAAATTTCCATGTGATTGAGGGTGACATGAGGTACAACACACTGCTCGAAAGGCCTTGGATATATAACATGAAGGCAATGCCCTCAACGCTTCATCAAGTCCTGAAGTTCCCAACATCGGAAGGAATCAAAATGGTGTACGGTGAACAACCTGCCACCAAAGAAATATTTGCAATAGACGAAGTAATACCGGTATCGGCGCTTTCATCAGCAAAGGTATCAGAGTCGAAGGGAAAGCAGGAAGTCAAATAGCAACCATAGTCACCGGCCTCACCCCGATCGGAGGAGCAGGAAACTTTCGAGGATGAAGATTATATGATACCTCGAACCTTCATAATCCCCGATGATTCTGACGCAACAAAGTCGGCAGTCGAAGAGCTGGAACAAGTCATACTGATCGAGCATCTGCCCGATCGAAAGGTATACCTGGGCACAGGGTTAACTCCCGAGCTCGGAAAAAACTTATTCAATTCCTTTTAGATAACATGGATTATTTTGCTTGGTCTCATCTCGATATGACGGGAATCCCACCAGAGATCATTATCCATCGGTTAAGCTTGGACCCAAAGTTCCGTCCAGTAAAGCAAAAGAGAAGGCCCCAATCCGAGGTTAAACATGCATTCATCAAGGACGAGGTAACCAAACTCCTCAAAATAGAGTCCATTCGGGAAGTAAAATATCCTGAATGGTTATCAAACGTAGTGGTGGTCCCTAAGAAGGGAAGTAAACTTAGAATGTGCATAGACTGTAAGGACTTGAACAAGGCCTGCCCTAAGGATTCTTTTCCTTTGCCAACATCGATCGCATGATTGGTGCCACGGCCAGCCACGAGATTCTCAGTTTTCTCGATGCCTACTCCGGGTACAATCAAATACAGATGAACCCGGAGGATCAGGAAAAAACTTCATTTATAACTAAATACTGCACCTATTGTTATAACGTAACGACGTTCGGACTAAAAAAATGCCGGTGCAACTTATCAACGCCTACTAAATGAATGTTCGAAGAACATATAGGGAAATTTATGGAGGTCTATATTGATGACATGCTAGTTATGTCCCTGCGAGTAGAGGACCATTTGAAACATTTGCAGGAGACTTTCGATATACTAAGTAGGTACAATATGAAACTCAACCCAGAAAAGTGTGCATTTGGGGTCGGCTCGTGCAAGTTTCTCGGCTTCATGGTATCCAATCGGGGGATCGAGATCAACCTCGATAAAATTAAAGCTATCAAGGATATCAAAGTCGTAGATAATGTGAAGGTCGTGCAGAGGCTGACCGGGTGCATAGCCGCTGTTACACCCCAAGTTTTCATACGTGAGAGTACGTCGTAAGTCATTGATGTAAGCTCGAAAATGAGATTATATTTGGAAGCAAATAAAGTAAGTTAATCATGTTACCTTGGAGGTTACAAATATATAAGATCATGAATAACAAGTACCAAAAGGGTTGGAAAGCTTAGTCGCTAAACGAATTGAAGAAAATAAGTTTCGTCGAAAATCGACAAGTTTGGAATGTAATAACATATTCTTTTGGGGAGAGACTAGGGTGATTAACATGATGAGGAGGTTAAGTTATGAGTTATTGTAGTCATATGATATTCGTGTGTTATGTTTTGAAGTCAAGCGAGTTGTGGAACAAAAGTTGGAAAAAGGTCATCACAAGTTCCATTCATAAATGTGCTGAAAATTAGGTCAAATGTAACTGAGCTTTTCTCCCAATATACTTGGAATTAGGGGATGATCTACATATCAAATTGAAGATCTACGAGTCTAGTTTCCAACGCATTAAACCGTTTGTCGATACGATATTGGAGTAGATAGATATTTGCATTTTCGCGAGACAGCGCAGACTGGTAGGTGACAAGTAGGTGCATCACCTGCTTGCCAAAATGAGAGGACTTAATTAAAAGCCCCAAAGTCGGCCAAGAGGGGTCTTTTAAGGGAATACAAACTGAGTTATTTCACCTGTATTTCAGACCAAGAAAACCTAATTGAACCCCTGCAACTCCTCCCCCAAAATCCCACACAAACCCTAGGTTATTCCGGGTGTTACGACGCGATTCTAGTGCTGAAAAGTCCGGACAGCATGCTAGTTTTTCTTTCTCCTTCTTGTATCCGTGTTGAGGAACTTATTTTTGATGAAAAAGGACCAGGTTTCGTGGGTGATACTCAGTACAAGGTAAGTTTATGCTTCTCCTTCCATTATCTATGTGTTTGCGAGTTGTAACTCGGTCGTAAAGAATACACCTAGCTAGTTTCGGAAGAATGGTATGTTGTTTGATCTTGTGCATTGGTTGGCTGGTTTTGAACTTATTTTTAAGTTAAATTCATGGATGGTTTATTGTATAAGAGGTGTAATGATGTACTTTTGGTTGTATTTCTCAATTTGAAAGAAAAGACAAGTCGAAACGTGTTTAAGTAAACCGAAAAATTATGTTTGAGTTGATGAACTTGTGGGACTGTTTTTGGGCTGTTTCATGTTGGTATTGGGTTGTCTCTTTTACTACTATTTTTATGGAGTTGAGAGGAGGAAGGGTGTGGAGAAACACCACATAATGGCAAGGTTATTTGTTGGTCGTTCATCGTAACATTTTCGGATTGTTTGCCACTATTATGGTTGTCGTGTTGTGTATGAAGTGATAGGGGTATGTTGGGCTGTTTGTGATTGTTTTGACTAGTGTGAAGTCATATATATAGGGGAGGTGCTGTCCATTTCATTGTAAAATAGATTGTGGTTGATACATAATAGTTACGACACTTAAATGATAACGAGAGTGTCATTTCTCTTATTGTAGACTAAGGAGCCGTGAAATTGCATAGCTTGAGGTTGGGAAGAATATACAAGGTATGTTAAGGCTCTTCCTTCATTCTTTTGGCATGATCTGAAGTGAAACGAACATAAACGATACGCTATTTCATAATGAATCTACTCCTATCAACTAAGGTTGTCCATGTTATTCTTTCCTTACAAAGTTATTCCAAGAAAGTGTATATGATCCTTGAGTCCTAGTGAAGTTCATATTGATGGTATGATGTCCATAATGTTAATCGATGGTGCAATGACCTTATGTCACTCCAAAAGGTTTAGAACGTGACTCCATGAGTCCATCATGCATTATATATGTATCTATTTTACTCTACCGAGCCGCGCTATAGTCGGCCGGGTATGGCACCTATTGTGCAACCACTGATCAGTTGGGTTTACCGAGCTCCACGTGGCCGGGTACGTTTTTACCGAGTCCTCTTTGAGGCCGGGTATGATATGATGATGATGATGCCCATAGAGGCGTATGTTTTTAAAAATTTATGTATATATATGTATTATGCATTTCATGTCAGTAGCCCCCAGAGGCACTCAGATGTTACAGGTTGTATCTCCTCTATCTCTCTTTACATTACTGTTCTTATTTATGCTTTCCTGCCTTACATACTCGGTACTTTATTCGTACTGACGTCCCTTTTGCCTGGGGACGCTGCGTTTCATGTCCGCAGGTCCCGATAGACAGGTTGACATTCCTCCTAGTAGGCTATCAGCTCAGCGAAGGTGTTGGTGTACTCCACTTGCTCCGGAGTTGCCTATTTGGTCAGTATGCTTTGGATATGTATTGATTGGTATGGCGGGGCCCTGTCCCGACCTTTATGATATTAGGTACTCTTAGAGGCTTGTAGACAGATGTCAGGTGTATGGATACTTGTATGGCCTTTTCGGCTTATATTTTGAGTTTACAAATGGCCATGTCGGCCTTATAGGCCCGTATGTCACATGTATAAGTTTGCATATCATGGTGGGTCGTCAGATGTTGAGTATTCCCCTATGTTTCATTCTTGTTATCTCATGACGAGTTTTCTAGCTCATTTACCATGATAGTATGATAAGAAAGATATGTTATGTTGGTTCTCGGTTGAGTAAGGCACCGGGTGCTCGTCGCGGCCCATCCGGTTTGGGTCGTGACAGCCGCCCTAGGACGATTCATCTTAAGGTCCTTAGATAGGAGTCACCGATTCTTCTCACTGCTTAAGAAGAAGAGCAATTTTGCATGGATGCCAGAATTCCAACAAGCCTTAGAAGAACTAAAACGATACCTGTCAAGCCCTCCACTGCTTCACACCCCAAAAGCAGACGAGCAACTCTACTTATACTTGGCAGTCTCGGAAATAGCGGTAAGTGGGGTCCTAGTTCGAGAAGAGCAAGGTACGCAATTCCCTGTTTAGTATGTTAGTCGGACCGTAGGTGAGGCCGAGACCCGATATCCACACTTAGAGAAATTAGCGCTTGCTTTAATAAGCGTCACTAGGAAACTAAAACCATATTTCCAATGTCACCCAATATGTGTTGTGACTACCTATCCCCTTCGTAATATTTTGCATAAACCCGAACTTTCGGGGAGATTGGCCAAATGGGACGTGGAACTCAGCGGGTACGATATTGAGTATCAACCTCGAACAACCATCAAGTCCCAAATCTTGGCAGACTTCGTGGCTAACTTCATGCCATCCCTCGTACCGAGGTCAAAAAGGAACTACTATTAAAATCGGGTACATCATCGAGGGGTGTGGACCCTCTTCACGGACGGTGCTTCGAACGTGAAAGGGTCCGGGTTGGGCATCGTTTTGAAGCCACCCATGGGTAACATAATTAGACAGTCTATCAAAACTTCGAAGTTAACTAACAATGAGGCCGAGAAAGAGGCCATGATTGCAGGTCTCCAGCTGGCTAAAAGTTTGGGAGCAGAGATCATCGAGGCCAAATGTGATTCGCTACTTGTGGTAAACCAAGTCAACAGAACTTTCGAAGTCCGGAAGATCGAACGTAGAGATACTTGGACAAGCTACAGGTAAATTTACAGCGATTTAAGGAGTGGACCTTACAACACATACCTCGAGAACAAAACAGCGAGGTCGATGCATTTGCAAACTTGGGGTCATCGGTCGAAGATGTCGAGCTTAACTCGGGGACTATCGTACAACTCTCTAGATCAGTAATCAAAGAAGGCCACGCCGAAATAAACTCTACAAGTTTGACTTGGGATTGGAGGAACAAGTACATTGAATACTTAAAGAACGGGAAGCTCCCATCAGATCCGAAGGAGTCAAGGACTCTACGCACGAAGGCATCACGGTTCACTTTGGTCGAGGATGGAACGCTATTCAGGAGGATGTTTGATGAACCATTGGCGATATGTTTAGGACCGGAAGACACCGACTATGTCGAGATTCACGAAGCCACTTGTGTGAACAACTCCGGTGCCGAATCACCGGTTCACAAAGTTAGCGGGGTACTATTGGGATGATAGGGAAAAGGATACAAAGGAGTTCGTTCGAAAATGTGATAAATGTCAAAGGTATGCGCCGATGATTCATCAGCCCGGGGAGCAACTCCACTCGGTCTTATCCCCATGGACATTCATGAAATGGGGAATGGACATCGTCGGCCCTCTACCATCGGCCCCAAGTAAAGCTCAATTTATTTTATTTATGACTGATTATTTTTCTAAGTGGGTTGAAGCACAGGCTTTCGAGAAAGTCTGGGAAAAGGAAGTCATAGACTTCATTTGGGACAACATTATACGCCGATTCGGAATGCCTACCAAGATCGTGTGTGACAACGGAAAGTAATTCATCTGCAGCAAAGTGACAAAATATTTCGAGGATCACAAGATTAAAAGGATTCTATCAATGCCATACCATCCCAGCGGGAACAGACAAGCTGAATCAACTAACCAAACCATCATACAAAATCTTAAGAAAAGATTGGCCGACGCTAAGGGAAAATAGAGAGAGATATTGCCCGAGGTTCTTTGGGCGTACCGCATGACGTCGAAATACAGTATGGGGGCAACACAGTTCTCTTTGGTCTATGGTGCCGAAGCTCTTATCCCTATCAAGGTCGGGGAAACCAGCCTCGGGTTTCGATATGCGACAGAAGAATCAAATAACAAGGCTATGAACACAAGCCTAGAGTTGATGGATGAAAGACGCGAGGCCGCCCTCGTTCGATTGGCCGCACAAAACAGCAGATCGAAAGGTACTACAAGCGAAGAACCAATTTTTGACACTTCGAAATAGGGGACTTGGTGCTAAGAAAGGTCACCCTCAACACTCGAAATCCAGACGAAGGAAAACTAGGTCCAAACTGGGAGGGGCCATATTAGGTCCTCGATATTATCAAAAAGGGATCCTACAAGCTCGGCACGATGAACATCGAGCAACTACCAAACAATTGGAACATATCACGCCTAAAGCGATACTACTGCTAAGGTACGACCTACTCCATTTTCATTAATATTTTAAGCTAACCAATTGCAGGTGTTCGATCAGAAACGGCGATGGATCCTTCAGCACGAAGTCTTTAGGTCTGAAAGCACGCGTTGCACTCTTTTTCCCTTAGATCGGTTTTGTCCCAATTCGGTTTTCCGACGAGGTTTTTAGCGAGGCAACCATTGATCGTGCTAACTTAGAACAATTCAACAGTATCCGAGGCTTCTTTACAATCAACCTCGAATACTGGGAGGCATTACCCTTGAATGTCAACTTTGTTGCAAGGAAATTACTTCGTAACAGCGTGGTCTCGATAGTTAAATTTTGTAAGGGACAAACGGTTGAATGAACCATGCCCATGTAGGTTACTCGGGCCTTAACATCAAACATGTACGCATGTATAATCATCTATTGAAAGAAGTATTTTTCCTTGCCAATATCTCATGCCTTAGAAAAATTTTCTACTTTACAATTTCATACTTGATCTGTTGTGTAAACAGGTTTAAGGGCCGACCGCAACCGAAGTTCAAACAATTAACCCCCCACTCGAGGACTGCCGTCCGAAAAATAGAGGACATCGAATTATTGAAATCTCGAGATTATAAGACCTTAAAAAGGCAACCCCCGATTTTTATAGGCCATGGCCACGGCCACCCTACTCGAGGACTGACACTTCGAACAAGTTCGAAGCGCAACGGGAAAACAAGCTCAAGAGGAAAATCCCAAACTAAAGGCTACGGCCAAATTGACACGATTCGGAGACGTCTGAATTCCGTAATAAAACAGGCCTTCAAATATTTTTATAAACCGGTTAAAAAGGCTACCCTCGGCAAAATTATAAAAGGCTTCGATAATATCAAGCCTTAAAAACTCTAATGAGTGCAAAATTGTTCGAACTCTCGAACAAATACCTTATGTCATGCTAAGGCATCACAATCATTGCGAACATAAATGACAAATCAAAGGGGAAAATTCTTTAAAGCCAAAAGGGGTAGAAAGACTTATATATATATATATATATATATATATATATATATATATATATATATATATATATATTAAAACGATCGTTTTACAAAGGCCAGATCGGCCAAATATGAAAGCCTAAGGACTATTCTCACTTCGAGTTCGAAATATCACTCTTACTCGACTATTAAGCTTAAGGGCTACTGCAACTCGAGTTCGAATAAACCCTCACTCGGAGACTGTTCTTCAGACCTAAGGGCCACCTGATTTCGAGCTCGAGATAAAATTCTCACTTGAACATCAAACTGAAAGATTGTCTTATTCCGAGTCCAGATAAATGGTCTCACTCGGCTCTAAGTTATCAAAAATTGCCTCAAGACTGGTTCGAATGTCCGACCTGGGACCGTTGAATACAACCATATAACTTTGTACTAAGGTACTTTGATACTTGCATAAAATAACCAAAGGACAACAGATTCGAGAACCATGGAAAGGAAACAATTTTATATATCAAAGTTTTTTACAAGGGACACATGGCCCGATCAAAATTTCTTTACAAAGGCCGAGCGGCCTCAAAGCAAAAACAAAGATTACTAGGTATGAGCAGCACGGTCGCCCTCAGAGTCTTCTCCACCAGATCCACTCACATTCTCGGAATCCTCGTCGGGAAGTGCCAGCTTCCGAGCCTTTGCTTCCTCACCCTTGGCGATCTTGAGTTCAGTAGATATGTCGAAACTTTAGGCAATGACCCCCTCGAGAGCCTCCCTTCGGGCCTGCCACTTCGAATGGTCCACCATGCCCTTTGCCTGCTCTAGGGTGGCTTTGGCATTGACTTTGTATTAAGCCGCAGTAGCCTGGGCCTTAGTATTTGCCATGGCCGCTTCAGATCTGGCAACCTCGAGCTCTTCAGTCCAACTGGCTAAATTAGACTCAAGCTCTCCGACCTTCTTCGCTTGAACCGAGGCATTCCCTCTCGCGTATCGAAGTTGTGACTTGGCCGAATCAAGCTCTGCTTGAACGGTTCAGCCAAAACATCTATACATCCCTTGAACCATTCGGCTTTGGAGTGCACTTTATCTATTCGCCCTTAAAGGCCCTTGATCTGTTCGAGCCTCTGTCGAACCTGCAGAGTGGGATTGTTAGTTGTTATCCCCAACTCATCCTAACTATCATGAAGAACTCGGAATACCTGCTCGACCATCTCTTCATGCGCATCTCGAGCCTCCACCAGGTATACCTTAAGCTTCTTACTAAGAATATTATAAGTATTGCATTTCTCAGTAAGGCCTTGGAATTCAGCCTTGCGTTCCTCTCGGATTCGAAGAAAGGCCTCATGATGCAACACCGAAGCCTATGAGAAAGGAAGAAAATGTTAGAGATATTTACAATTCAAAATCATAAAGAGATAATGGCCCTTGAACTTACCCGATTCAGAGCGTGCTGGGCCTCGTTGAACAAGCAGGCAACATCCACTGCGTCCATTTTGGCTTGGTCCTCTTCACTACCAAACATCAAAGATAGCTAGCCACCCCTATTGGGGCAGAGAAAACTTGAGTATCTTCCGGGATCAAGATGATAAGTGGTTGCTTGCGTTCAGGATCAATGTTGGGAGCAGGAAATCGGTTGGTCAGTTTAAAGCTCGAGGATGCCTCATCCGTGCTCTTCCTCGGTATGACCAAGTCACCCGGACCAGTGACATCTTCCACTTCGACGACCCAAATCTACCATGTTGTGATGGCGCCTATCGTGGTACTAGGCAAGGTGACACATTACCCGAAATTAATCAGTATTTTCATTTTTTAAAGATAAAATCAAAGATATTTAACAATAAACCTTCATAAGGTGTTTAAATAAAAACAATAGTGCGGAAAGAAAGCCCGACATCGGGGTGTCACTAGTCATGAGCATCTACTAAGAACTGTCCGATAATACTAAGACCAATACAGTCTGGAAACTAGCTAATAACATCTATAGGAAGATAGGAGGGAGAAGAGCAAGGCTGCGATCGCCGTGCAGCTACCTTGCTAACTCCAATAGATCCGCGACGGATGAAAACAACACTCACAAGCACGTCCAGCAACCCCTTGGATCTGCACACAAGGTGCAGAGAGTAATGTGAGCATGCCAACTCAGTAAGTAATAAAAGTAAATAAAGACTAAGCAGTAGTGACGAGCAATAAAACATATACAGTTCATATCATGTAATCTCAGTAGGATACAACAGGCTTTTAAATTAGGGTTTTGAATCAACTCAGCTCATTTAAATCCGGTTTCGGTAAAACCATTTAAAACATCTTTCAACAGTTTTCAAACAAAGTGATGAAACAGTGAGTAAAAAACTGATGAAAGCATAATCAGCTCCTCGGGCAAAACTCACTTGTATACAGCCCCTCGGGCAAACATGAATCACAAACAGCCCCTCTGGAAAATATCACTGTCAGTCATATATAGCCCCTCTAGCATACCTCACAATCACTGGTAAACAGCCCCTCGGGCACAACATGAATCAAGAACAGCCCATCGGGCAAAACATCATATCACTCACTCAGGGTACCCGCGCTTATTGGGGGTGTGCAGAATCCAGAGGGGCTCCTACATCCCAAGCGCTATAATCCACACGGACAACTCACGTGCTGTATGGACAACTCACGTGCTATAACATCAATATCAGAATCCGCACGGACAACTCACGTGCTGCATGGACAACTCACGTGTCATAGTCTCAATATCTCACAATCAGGTACTCGGCCTCACTCAATCATGAATCAGTATCAATATGCTGCGGCGTGCAGCCCGATCCCATAAATATCCTCACAAATCAGGTTCTCGGCCTCACTCAGTCATAAACCTCTCAAGCCACTCGGGCTATCAGTAAAAATAGGGTGCTCAACCCAAAATAACATTTTTTATGCATCAAAACGGGGTAATAAAGACTGAGTTATGAAATCAATAAACATATCATGACAGAGTATAGATTTTCAATCAAAACAGTGAGAGGATGATAAGAAAAGGCCCCTAAGGGTCTCAACAGCTCTGGCACAAGGCCCAAATATGGCATTCAACCCGATTTGTAGAAATTCTTTCTAAAACACATAAGTATCATATAGTTTGAGTCAAATACGCAACTCTATAGTTGCTACGGGACGAACCAAGTCACAATCCCCAATGGTACACGCCCACACGCCCGTCACCTAGCATGTGCGTCACCTCAAAGTAGTGAAACGATGTGAAATCCGGGGTTTCATACCCTCAGGACTAGATTTACAGTCATTAATTACCTCTAACCGGTCAAATCTCTACTCCGCGATGCTCTTGCCCCTCGACTCGGCCTCCAATCGCTCCGAATTTATTCACAACCAGAACAATACCATCAAAATGCGCTAATGGAATGAATTCCACTAGAAAAACTAGCAAATTATGCACAAAATCCTGAAATTCACTCAAACCCGACCCCCGGGCCCACGTCTCGGAATCCAACAAAAATCACAAAACTGGAAAGCCCCTTTCACTCACGAGTCCATAGATACGAAATTTATCAAAATCCGACTCCATTTGACCCCTCAAATCCTCAATCAAACTCTCCAAAAATCCCAAACCCTAACCCCTCATTTTCACCGTTAATCACCGCTAATTACATGATTAAACTACGAGAAATTACCATAAACACGAGTATTAGGGCTCAAATTACTTACCTCAATGAGAACCCCCTTGAATCCCTCTTCAAATTGCTCCCAAAAGCTCCAAAACCGGATAAAAATGGTGAAGAATGAACCAAAATCCGCGAAGCTCTCTATTTATACTTTCTGCCCAGCAAAACCGCACCTGCGGTACCAATTTTCGCATCTGCGGTTCGCACCTGCGGACAAATCTCCGCTTCTGCGGATTTTCATTAACCAGATGCGGTGACCAAGACGCACATGCGGTTCCTCTGCGCACCTGCGCCTCAAGACCGCTTCTACGATGCTTGCACCTGCGGTTCCCAATCCGCAGGTGCGGAAACACCAGCAATAGTAGCTTCAGCTGCATTTTCCAAATTCTAAACTCCCCGATGACCAACCGAATTCAGCCCGAGGCCCTCGGGACGACAACCAAAAATACCAACAAGTCACATATCAACATACAAACTTAGTCGAACCTTCGAAACACTCAAAACACCATCAAAACACCAAAACACCCTCGGATTCAAGCCTAAGAACTTATAAACTTCCAAATTCCGCAAATGATGTCGAAACCTATCAAACCTCGTCCGAATGACCTCAAATTTTGCACACACGTCACAAATGATACCACGAACCTACCCCAACTTCCGAAATTTCATTCCGATCCCGATATCAAAATTTCCATTGCCGACCGAAAATTGCCAAATTTCTAATTTCGCCAATTCAAGCCTAATTCTACCACGGACCTCCAAATCACATTCTGGATGCGCTCCCAAGTCCTAAATCACCTAACGGAGCTAACAAAATCATCAAAATTCAAATATAAGGTCAAATACTAAAAAGTCAAAACTTGGTCAAACCTTTTCAATTTAAAGCTTCAAGCTGAGACCATTCTCCCAAATCACTTCCGAATAACCTGAAAAACCAAAACCGACGATTCACATAAGTCATAATACATCAGACGTAGCTACTCATGCCCTCAAACAACCGAGCGAAGTGCAACTACTCAAAATGACCGGTCGGGTCATTACATCCTCCCCCACTTAAACATACGTTCGTCCTCGAACGTGCCCAGAGTTGTTCCAAAAAGTCATCAAATCGATGTATAACCTTACCATGCACATATCCGGGGGGTGATCCCACGTCACCCTATCCCGTATAGGTCCGATAGCACAACATAAATGAAATTTCACAACTCACCCTAGCCCATAACCTTAGAATCACATTTCCACTTCCGAAATTATCTATAAGATTAGAATCTCACATCTATACACGGAATAAGTTTGAACACGCTGTATCAAGACATAACCGCAACTCAAGATGAAATCGCATGATATACCACACAATTCAAGCACTCATAGCGATAACTTCTAACCACAGCAGCTGCTCGAACAACCCAATATCGGTGAAAACCTTCTTGTCAAACAAAGCCTCATTCCAACACTTTCTTATACTGCTAATGATGAAAGAAACACACAGAAATCATAACCATTTCCTCAGATCAATCAGTCATGGAGTTCCCTCTCCTTCGGCAAGGACTATAGTAAATTTCTAAGCCGAATTTCGATATTACCCTTCCAACATGATGAAATCGAATCCGATAGTATTCATCCTAGGTCCAATGACCTCATCTCATCCAACACAACTACTCTAGTGACATGGCACATCAATACCATCTAAAGCCACATCACGTGCAATCCGCGCACCAATAGGCAACAATCCAAATGTACTCAAATCATGAAAAAGGACTCAAATGAGAGAGTTGTACCGCAAGCTCATCAGTACCACCACAATGCAATGCTAATAACCCATCACACACCGTAGAACCAAAACGCACGAATCTAACTCAAAGGGTTATATCCCAACGTAACTTTGTTGTAATGCGCGATCCTATCCAAACACCGATCCACATGAAATACTTCAAGCCACCTTGTTCAAAATCAATAACAACGCACGATTCGACATCAAGTAATCAAAGTGCATGACCGTAACCACGGAGAAGCAAGTGACATCACACCACACAAAAACCGAAAGAACATAACCAATACACCATCCACCAAGCAATACCCAATACTCTTCCCGCTCAAATTTTGCTATTGGACCCCAATAGAACCGCACCATATGTGCATATAACCAACACATCATAACTTCTTGTAACATAGAAGGGTAACACTCAGATCATTTCTGATCATGAATAAGCTCAACATCCACAAAATGGCACTTCCCTCAACAATAGCAGTTCGGAGTCAACATATCCGACTCGATACAGAACACACATCCATATTTTGCCTACCAACGAACCCAAAATAGGCTCTGGTCCCCCATGATAGATAATAACCCTCCGAAAGTCTACCATGACTGAATCACAACACACACTAACCCCTGACTAACCTTGGCTACATTTTCACAGTCCACAACCATGAAACAATCTACTCACGAGACTCTCTGTCCCCAAATTCATAGAACATACGAATTACCATCTCTGATCCCAACTCCACCGCCTGACTGCCCACACTTTTCCAGTTACACGGTCTTACCACCAGGAATACCCCTAGAATTCATCTGTGCCACAAAGCAAAATTTGAACTCCAGCAGTCGGTCAACCAAGAGAGTGCCGCAATACCAATAAAGTATTTATAACTCAAACACATAGCCCCTTTCTGAAATGTATACTCTCGTCAAGCCATACCAATTAGTAGTATCATTTACCTAGTCATCTGAAACTGTCCATGCTGCCTAAGAATTTATGACCTTCCTTTCAGAACTGAACCATGACCTTACACATGCAAATCTCAATCCTACACAACATACCGCTTATACCATGTCATCCTATGATAAATGTGAGAACTTCATAATCCTTTCCGAGCCACAAGCAACTACGTACTCAACTAGCCAAGAACTTTCCATTTGATCCCATCTAGGAGAAAATCATTATACATCACATGTTCCTCATGCCAGTAGAAAATACACATCTCTAACCGTGGTAAAAACCATCAAGAACTTTCCGAACCCCATTGGCACAAAACCAAACCGTCAGGACTGAATCCTTCTAACTCAACCAAGCTAGGCGGGCCACCAAAAAGCCAATAGCATTGCCATGAAATACCTGTAGAAACTCATTACCTCATAAACACCCAAAGAACTAATCATACCCATTTGCATGACGATCCAACCTACTACCAAGATGTCCTATCTATCCGAGTTCCTTCTGAATTTCCTTCAAATTGATACTACTCCTCTCCATAACACCACAATCTTCAACCTAGACTCACCACACAAGACCCAAGCATAAAACCACACCGCCCTAAGGCTCATAAGTCGCTGAATACTCTCTTAAATATCCCCAAAAGTACCACATTCAAAATACTTACCCTGAAGAGACCGAAATAAAAGCCATTACCTTCACCTTCCTGATACTGATATGTAGAATCCATAATGATATAGAAATGCCACTAGTCTTGACACCCTCCAATGTAAACTTCAGTTTCTAGCAAAATACACACCCTGAAGATCCCCAATTGTTACATATAAATCTTGCATCCATTAGAACCATTCTCGGGAGTCATCCACTGTGCTCAAATCTCATTAGACTGATTAAACGGACCGAACGATCTGTGCTCCATTAGCACTCCAACACTCTAGGAAGTAACCCCACCTTAATGCAACCAAATAAATTCCTGCTCCATGCACATTACATCCTTAACCAATAACAATTCAAGTCATTCCATGATTCTCATACACCCATAAAGCATAACATAACCCTTATCCAAAATTTCCTTTACTCGAGTCATCCTCAATCTCAATCCCTGTAAGCCATAACTGATTCACCAGTATACCTCAAGCTGAAACCAATACAACACATAACCGTGCAATCAATTGATCAATAGCAGACTCCCTTACTTGGCTCAAAGCCTTAGATAAAAACACACAATAACTCACGATACCCATACTTTATTACTGCCATAGTGAGATTCAACTAAATCCTTCATAAGCTCATGCAACACAACCCGTCTAGTACCTCAAATCATTTGCAAATCTCGCATTCACCCTTGTAACAGTTAAGCCCACTCTCATAAGCGATCCCAACTCAATTTCAACACATATAACTCACAGGTAAAAGAGAACTCGCTAAAAAACAACATAGGGATCACACAACCCTCAGGGAACCCCGCAGGAGATAACCCACTTGCTTCACCTCAAGCTAACATCTCCTTATACCCTTCCACAGTCATAAACATCATGCGATCACTTGCTCTTCTTGAGTCTAAACTCATATCACAACATGAAAATCTACTTCACTCCTCAACTAAACAACACGAAAAGGTCCTTCAACACACCCATAACTCGAGACTATATGTCAAATCAAGATGGAAACCAAGCACCAAATAGTTCTTTCTACTCCTCAAACAGCCCTTCTCGTCACATTCAAACCATATGAACACATCTCGCAGTCATAACATACTCATCACGTAGCCATCCAGCCATCAATTCCACTATTAGGGACACTACCAGACATATAAATCCAAAAGAACGTGCTCACACAATCAACACCTCAGTGCTCAAGCTGCAGTCAAAACCTAGTCTTAAGTCCTCCAGACTGGCCCATTATCAGCATACTGAAATCACATCTTGCTCCTCATCCATGGAATCATAAGTCGTCAATGCACAGCTGATACTAAGCGCTCATATGCGCTTACAAACACATGGAAGCAATTCAAAGAGATATATTTCAAGCTGAATCAATGTCACACGATAAGAATTCAAGAATGTGAAGTTTTCCTAAGGGTTCTGCAGCCTCTCGAAGATAAGTACAGATGTCTCCGTACCGATCCGCAAGACTCTACTAAACCCGCTCATGACTCGTGAGACCTATGTAACCTAGGCTCTGATACCAACTTGTCACGACCCAAATCTACCATGTCGTGATGGCGCCTTTCGTGGTACTAGGAAAGCCGACACATTTCCCAAAACCAATCAATATTTTGATTTTTAAGAAAAAATCAAAGCTATTTAACAATAAACCTTCATAAGGTGTTTAAATCAAAACAATAGTGTAGAAAGAAAGCCCGACATCGGGGTGTCACTAGTCATGAGCATCTACTAAGAACTGTCCGATAATACTAAGACCAATACAGTCTGGAAACTAGCTATTAACATCTATAGGAAGATAGGAGGGACAAGAGCAGGGCTGCGATCGCCATGCAGCTACCTTGCTAACTCTAAGAGATCCGCGACGGATGAAAAAAACACTCACAAGCACGTCCAGCAACCCCTTGGATCTGCACACAAGGTGCAGGGAGTAATGTGAGTACGCCAACTCAGTAAGTAATAAAAGTAAATAGAGACTCTACAGTAGTGAAGAGCAATAAAACATATACAGTTCATATCATGAAATCTCAGTAGGATACATCAGACTTTTAAATCAGGGTTTTGAATCAACTCAACTCATTTAAATCCAGTTTCTGTAAAACCATTTAAAACATCTTTCAACAGTTTTCAAACAAAGTGATGAAACAGTGAGTAAAAAATGATGAAAGCATAATCAGCCCCTCGGGCAAAATTCACTCGTATACAGCCCCTCGGGCAAACATGAATCACAAACAGCCCATCGGGCAATCACTATCACTCATATACAACCCCTCGGGCGTACCTCATAATCACTCATAAATAGCCCCTCGGGCACAACATGAATCAAGAACAGCCCCTCAGGCAAAATATTATATCACTCACTCAGGGTACCTGCACTCACTGGGGGTGTGCAGACTTCGGAGGGGCTCCTATAGCCCAAGCGCCATAATCCGCACGGACAACTCACGTGCTATAACATCAATATCAGAATTCACACGGACAACTCACGTGCCATAGTCTCAATATCTCACAATCAGGCACCCAGCCTCACTCAGTTATGAATCAGTATCAACATGCTGCAGCATGCAGCCCGATCCCATAAATATCCTCACAAATCAGGCCCTCGGCCTCACTCAGTCATAAACCTCTCAAGCCACTTGGGCTATCACTAAAAATAGGGTGCTCAACCCAAAATAACCTTTTTTATGCATTAAAACGGGGTAATAAAGACTGAGTTATGAAATCAATAAACATAGCATGACTGGGTATAGATTTTCAATCAAAATGGTGAGAGGATAATAAAAAAGGCCCTTAAGGGTCCAAACAGCTCTGGCACAAGGCCCAAATATGGCATTCAACCCAATTTATAGAAATTCTTTCTAAAACACATAAGTATCATATAGTTTCAGTCAAATACGCAACTTTATAGTTGCTACGGGACGAACCAAGTCACAATCCCCAATGGTGCATGCCCACACGCCCGTCACCTAGCATGTGTGTCACCTCAAAGTAGTAAAACGATATGAAATTCGGGGTTTCATACCCTCGGGACTAGATTTACAGTCATTAATTTTATTCGACTAATTCAGATACTAATGCGGGACTAATTTGCAAAAAACCTTCCTCTGATATTGATTCTTCGAGGGCCAGACTGGAAATGATAATCCCTACGGAAAGATAGTTGGCTGCCATCCTTGACACCGTCTTATTGGCCCATGAAAATTATCTAAACCGAGCGGATCAAACCTTTCTTCTTCCTGCTCAAGCAGATGCCGACGCTTTATTTAAAGCAGTGTGCGTCATCCAGGGTGATAAAAAAGAACCATACCCTGTTGACAGTGTCCCTGTCCCTTAATCATCAGGCTACCCTCGGATTCTTCCCTCCAGATATTAATGAGGTGGGCGGGAAGGATAGATTATTATATACGGATACAGATATTCCTTGTCATTCTAATCTTGATATAGTTCCAACTTACCTCATACCGGTCAAATCTCTACTCTGGGATGCTCTTTGCCAGTCTACTCGGCCTCCAATCTCTCTGAATCTATTCACAACCAGAACAATACCATCAAAATGCGCTAATGGAATGAATTTCACAAGAAAAACTAGCACATTAGGCACAAAATCCCGAAATTCACTCAAAACTGGCCCCCGGGCCCATGTCTCGGAATCCGACAAAAATCACAAATCTGGAAAGCCCCTTTCACTCACGAGTCCATACATATGAAATTTATCAAAATCCGACTCCATTTGACCCCTTAAATCCTCAATCAAACTCTCCAAAAATCCCAAGCCCTAACCCCTTATTTTCACCCTTAATCACCACTAATTACCTGATTAAACCACGGGAAATTACCATAAACAGGAGTATTATGGCTCAAATTACTTACCTCAATGAAAACCCCCTTGAATCTCTCTTCAAATTGCTCCCAAAAGCTCCAGAACCGGATAAAAATGGTGAAGAATGAACCAAAACTCGGGAAGCTCTCTATTTATACTTTCTGCCCAGCAAAACCACACCTACGGTACCAATTTTCGCATCTGCGGTCCGCACCTGTGGACGAATCTCCGCTTCTGCGGATTTTCATTAAACATCCAAACTCTGTGGTCGCCTAATCGCACCTGCGGTCACGCAGATGCGGTGACCAAGCTGCACATGCGGTTCCACTACGCACCTGCGCCTCAAGACCGCTTCTGCGATGCTCGCACCTGCGGTTCCCAATCCACAGGTGCAGAAACAACAGCTTCAGCTGCACTTTCCAAATTCCAAACTCCCGGATGACCATCCGAATTCATCTCGACGCCATCGGGACCTCAACCAAAAATACCAACAAGTCACATATCAACAAACAAACTTAGTCAAACCTTCGGAACACTCAATACAACATCAAAACACCAAAACACCCTCGGATTCAAGCCTAAGAACTTCTAAACTTCCAAATTTCGTAAACGATGTCGAAACCTATCAAACCTTGTTCGAATAACTTTAAATTTTGCACACACGTCACAAATGATACCACGAACCTACCCCAACTTCCGAAATTCCATTCCGATCCAGATATCAATATTTCCACTACCGACCGAAAATTGTCAAATTTCCAATTTTGCCAATTCAAGCCTAATTCTACCACGGACCTCCAAATCATATTCCAGATGCGCTCCCAAGTCCATATTCACCTAACAGAGCTAATGGAATCATCAAAACTCAAATCTTAGGTCAAATAATAAAAAGTCAAAACTTGGTCAAACCTTTCCAATTTAAAGCTTCAAGCTGAGACCATTCTCCCAAATCACTTCCGGATAACCTGAAAAACCAAAACCGATGATTTACATAAGTCATAATACATCAGACGGAGCTACTCATGCCCTCAAACAACCGAGCGAAGTGCAAATGCTCAAAACGATCGGTTGGGTCGTTACAGAAAAGGTCTTCTGCTTCGTGGGCCTCTCCGCCGTGATAAGTCTCTATAGACGAAGCATCGCGTATCAGCGATTCCGGAACTAAAGGGAATGAGGAAGAACCCACAATCTCTATTGCCCCAAATGGGTCCTTCGAGGCATCATCTTCGTTCTGAGGGGCTTCGATCCCGGTGTCTGGTAATTGCTTTTGTTTGTTTTTAACTATGGATGATAACAATGATTCTGCTCCCGCCTCTAAAGGTCCAAATTTGGTTAATGCAAGTGGTTTCCTTTTGCTATTTATGCTACTGCTCTTTTATCTCTGTTTTCTATCATGTACTGTGCACACAAGTGGCATGAGTTAACCACGCTAGACTTCTTTATGCTGCTTACTTGTTCTGTGCTTTTTATGATGCCAAAAAGGGGAAGATTTAATTAAATATAAAGAGCACAATTGAATAATAATCTGAAGGGGGTGGGGGAGAAAATATACAAATTTAGGTGGAACTTAGTGAGGCTCAGTTCAGGTACAGATTAAGGGGAAATGCAAAAATTCAGGGGGAACCTTAAACTTAAGGCCTTTCTAGTTCGCAGTCTGGTTCTATGTGGCTCTTTTCTGGGATTTTCAATTACGAGTTTATCATCATTAAAAAGGGGAAAATTGATAGGTTACAAGTACTTTGGTCATAAGTATTTTGCTTTATGTTTTGATGATCTAACAAACTTACTATCCAGAACCAGATAAGGAACATGTTACACATTTACAAGACCTTAAGATCACAAGGTTCCAGGTTAGGATCCGGCGTGGGATATGATTCAACTCTTCAGAGTGGAAGGAACAACTGAGGAAACAGGTCCCTACCAGTTTCTCAGGAGACTGTACAAAGTCAACTCTCGAGTTGGAAAGTTGCTACATGCACACGCTATAGTACAAGAACAGTGCAGCAGTCAACTTTTTGTGGAAGGCTTTTTACCTACCTTGCTTACGTCATTGTATGTGAGGTCATACATGTATTACTAACATTAAGGGAGGTAAAATACATTCACTTGAACACTTAGATATTTCAAAAAAAGCTCACTCACGTGACTAACCAGCAAGAAAGATTCAAGTGCTTCAAGAACAAAGAAAAAAACAACTATGGACCAGTTCCCACATCAAGTCATTATATGTCATTTGTTGAGTTGTAACTTTGTAATAGTTCTTCACTTGTATTTCATACTTATCTTGTTTAGAAGCATTCTGTAGGAACCCTTTGTAAACCTTAAACCTGTGTGTTTGAGTCTTGGCTAGAGTTAGTCATGTTGTAAAGTCTTTATAATAGAGTTATTACAAAGTGGCTAGTAATAGAGTATTACAAGTTAGTGAGGGATTAAGAGGTTAATTCCTAGGTTGCATAGGTTGTAATCTAAAAGTTGCTCAGTAGTGAAGTTGGAATCCCACAAGGGTAGGTCGTGGTTGTTAACCCCGTTGAGCTGGGAATTTTTCACGTAAAATTCCTCTTGTCATTTACTTACTGTAGTGTGCGTGTGTACTGTTAAATCTGATAGAGAACCTGGTTCTCTATAGAGTTTGGTGGACCCTTATATTCTATCAATTGGTATCAGAGAGGGTTCTTTCTATCTGGTTAACACCTAGAAAGGATCCTCAGGGCTGCTCCTCCAAACTTCAAAGAAGGCTAGTCTACTTACAGACCTCCAAGGTTTAACGGGCAATATTATGGATGGTGGAAAACGAGGATGCACGACTTCATCATGGCTGAAGATTCTGAGCTATGGGAAGTTATATGTGACGGACCCTATGTCCCTACCAAGAACCTCGGCGAATCAGGTGTAGTCATCCCTAAGACGAGGAAGGAATTTAATGAAGCTGATAGAAAGGCCATAGAAAAGAACTTTCGTGCCAAGAAAATTCTTATTTGTGCCATTGGTCCTGATGAATATAACAGGATATCAGCATGTCAATCAGCAAAAGAGATCTGGGGGGCTCTTCACGAGGGAACAACACAGGTGAAGCAATCCAAGATTGATATGCTCACAACTGAATATGAGCTCTTCAGAATGAAAGATTATGAATCCATCCAAGATATGCATACTCGATTCACCTCCATCATCAATGAGCTTCACTCTCTTGGTGAAAGTATTCCGAGAAACAAGCTTGTCAGAAAAATCCTTAGTGTACTGCCTAGTTCTTGGAAAAGCAAAGTTAACGCCGTTACAGAGGCTAAGGATTGCAGACACTGACCATGGATGAACTTGTTGGAAACATGAAAACCTATGAAATGAAGAAAAAGAAGGAAAATGAAAGAAGAGAGCCCAAGAGGGAGAAGAACCTGGTCCTCAAGACGGACATCAATGACTCAAGTGGTGAAGACGGGGACATGGCCTACTTGACAAGAAGAATCCAGAAGATGGTTCGCCGGAATGGAGGCATTCCAAAAAGGGGAAGTTCTAGTAAGCCAAGAAATTATGACCTCTGTCATAAATGTGGCAAGCCAGGACACTTCATTAAGGATTGCCCTCTCCTAAAGCAAGACCAGTACTATAACAACTTTGACAAAGCAGCCAAGAGGAACCAGGTTCCTGACAAACGCTTCAAGAGAAAGAATGATGCTGACAATGTTGTAAAGTAAGCTCTTTCTGCATGTGAAGACTCCTCCAGCGAATTTGAAGAAGAAAACGATCATGGTGGTAGTTTAATTATGGCAGTGGAAAATGAAACAATTGAGTATGATTCAATCTTTGCTTTAATGTGTCAATCTGATGACGATGAAGATGACGACGCCGATGAGGTAAATTTTCTGGATGTTTAGAGAAATCTGAAATCTTACTCTCCTAAAAAGCTCATGTCATTAGCAAATGTACTAATTGATGCGTACCATAGTCTTATCAATGATAAAGATGAATTAACTATGGAATTAGGGGAAGCTGAACAAACTAGAGATGACTTAGTAGTCGTTGTAGTTGATTTGAAAGAAATAATAGAGAACCTGAAAAGGGAAAAAATGCCTTAGAAAAGAAAATTGCCAGTATAGAACATGAAAGAGATGATCTAATGGTTTTTGTGGTGGACATAAAATAAACCATTGAGTGTGTAAGTAAAGAAAAAGAAACCTTGACTGAGAGAGATGCTATCATTGAGCAAGAGAGAGATGACCTAGTAGTGGTGGTAGTAGACTTGAAAGAGATAATTGAGGAATTTAAAATGGTAAATAGGCTTGGAAACTCTGAAAAGGGAAAGGAAGTTGCAAGTAAGGCACACATTAAGCTTCTCTTTGTCTTCTCTCTTGTTAATCCACAACCTTTCGAGTACAATTTCACCATGTTTGAAAATCAAGCAACCTCCAGTGTACCCGACAATACTGTTATTGAGTCCACACCAGTCAGCATTCCAGCGGTAGACTCCTCCCCCAACACAATCACTAGTCCAAACCCTAAAGTAGAGTCTCCTCCACACTCCACTCCATCTCCTACCCACTCCGATTTTGTTCCTTATCTGAGCAAGTTTGAGAATGTTTGTCCTCCTCTAGTCTCACCGGTCCAACAGAATAAACAGGGTGAATAGGGTAAACAAGGGAACCTTGTTCAGGAAACATCAACTCTCTCCATGGTTGGGAATTCGAGTGAAAATCCAGTGATTAGTCATGAAAATACTGAGACAACCATGACAGGCTGCAATTCTACAAGTATCACTCCTCTTTCTGTTTAAATTTCCATGAAACCACAAAAAAATGAGGGAAAAAGAAAATATGCTCTCCATTGCTTCTGAAGGGATTGTTGTAGAGGAATGTGGAGGAGGGTCTAAGTCTCAGGGGGAAGAGCCTCGGTCCGCAGAAGACTAGGGAGCACTTATTCCATTTGAACAACCGATTCAAGATGACACTACTGGAGTCCCAAGTGATGAACCTGATCCCTCCGCGAAGGATCCAGGTCAGGGGTCATCTCCTCAGTTCAGTGTTGATCCTGCTCCTTCTTCCCACTTCTATGTTGAGCCACTAAATATGGTGGTGTCTGAGATGAATTCTCACAGTAAAGAAGACACAGATGATTTGGCAGTTGCTAGTATTATCAAGGTTAGGAGTAAGCCTGTTGCAACTCCAGAGTCAACCCCTAAGCGACCCATTACTCGGTTGCAGCAAAAGGAGGCTCTGGAGTCTGCTCTCAAGAAGAGTAAAAGGAGCAAGAGAAAGAGAAGGCTGGTAAAGGATGGAAAAATTGTGCATGAAAAAGTCGTCCCTGTGGTAAATATGGATGAGGAAGCAGAAGAGGAACCTAGTTCCTTAACCCACAAGTCCTCGAAACAGAAGCACTCTCACTCTCAATATATATGGCACACTTCTACAAATGATGGAAGTCCTTCCAAGAGTGCTGATGTTGCTTCCAGTGAAAAGTTGGTGAAAAATTCTGGTGAACATATGCATAAAAAGTCAATGGAGAAGGGAAAGTCTATTCGCAAGTCAGTAAAAAGAAAAATGGATGATGATGAGGAACCTGGTTCCATCAAGAAAGCAAAAGTTGGTAAGTCTCTGAGTTCTGAGAAAAGGAAGTTGAGAAATCAGAAAGTACTTGGAGCCGCACATTTGCCTCTGACATTCTAGAACTTGCTGGGATGAGACAATTAGTGGAAATTTGTGATTCTCAACAATGGACCAATCTGTTTAGAAATGAGGTTACCAAAGTGTATGAGGAGGAGGTACGAAGTATCTATACCGATCTCTTCATAGTAGAGGGTGATAAATGGGGTGGACATAGTGATGGCTCTGCCTTATTGGGGTCAATTCTGGGTATTCCCACTGAAGGATTGTCGTCTGTTTAGGGTGCCTGCGCGTCAAACTTCAGAAATGCCATTGTCAAGGACAAGGCAATACAGCATGGGGAACGAGTGCATAAGAAGGCACTCCTTCCAGTATATCAGTTGCTTTTTGAGATGGTTAACAAAGTGTTGCTTCCCGACGTTGAGAGAAGATCTGTTGCATCAAAAGTTGACCTGTTCCTTATGGAAGCCTTGGATAACCTTACCACTATCAATTTGCCTGGCATAATGATTGAGCATATGGAGAAGGTGGCAAACCTTAAAGATGGGAATCCTGGATTGCCTTATGGGTTTCTTCTCACAAAGGTCTTTGAGTTCTTCAAAGTGCTTCAAGGACAGACCAAAGTGGTCACTAAAAAGCAATCCTTTTCAAAAACTACTCTTGGGGAGTATGAGTGTATTGACAAAGTCGCAGAAGTTGGAAGCACTTCCACTATCTCTCAACTGATAAATGCTCAGAATAGTGCCACAGAGGAGATCCGGAAGTTGAAGGCTAGGAACGCAATTCTTGAGAGTCAGCTCAGTCAGTTACAAGAGGCACCTGGTTCTAGTAGTTCTCACAGCTCAGAAGTTGCATGCCTAACAAAGGAGAATGCTGAGCTCGGGAAACAGGTGGAGGACCTGAAATAAAGACTGCTCAATGAGCAAATGTCCATGAATGCTCGCATGGATCTTGTCCTCCAAACCCTTACATCCTCTTCCAAGCCCTATTCCTCTAGTGTCCCCTAAAGAATGTCCCCTCACTGTCAAGTTTCCACTGTCCATCTTTTTTTTTTGGTGATGTTCTTTTTTGGTTTCTGGTAATTGTTTTTGTTTGTTTTAAACTATGGATGATAACAATGATTCTGCTCCCGCCTCTAAAGGTCCAAATTTGGGTAATGCAAGTGGTTTCCTTTTGCTGTTTATGCTACTGCTCTTTTGTCTCTATTTTCTATCATGTTGTGTGCACACAAGTGGCATGAGTTAACCACGCTAGACTTCTTTATGCTGTTTACTTGTTCTGTTCTTTTTATGATGCCAAAAGAGGGAAGATTTAATTGAATAATAAAGAGCATTAATGAATAATAATCTGAAGGGGGGAGAAAATATACAAATTCAGGGGGAACTCACTGAGGCTCAGTTCAGGTACAGATTAAGGGGAATGCAAAAATTCAGGGGGAACCTTAAACTTAAGGTCTTTCTGGTTCGCAGTCTGGTTCTATGTGGCTCTTTTTGGGATTTTCAATTATGAGTTTGTCATCATCAAAAAGGGAAAAATTGATAGGTTACAAGTAATTTGGTCATATGTACTTTGCTTTGTGTTTTGATAATCTAACAAAATTACTATCCAGAACTAGTAAGGAACCTGTTACACATTTACAAGACCTTAAGATCACAAGGTTCCAGGTTGGGATCCAGCGTGGGATATGATTCAACTCTTTAGAGTGGAAGGAACAGCTGAGGGAACAGGTCCCTACCAGTTCCCAAGGAGACTGTACGAAGTCAACTCTCTAGGTGGAAAGTTGTTGTCTACACACGCTACAGTACAGGAATAGTGGAGTAGTCAACTTTTTGTGAAAGGCTTTTTACCTACCTTGCTTACATCATTGTATGTGAGGTCATACATGTATTATTAACATCAAGGAGGTAAAACACATTCACTTGAACACTTAGAGATTTCAAAAAAAGCTCACTTGCGTGACTATCTAGCAAGAAAGTTTCAAGTGCTTCAAGAACAAAGAATAAAACAACTATGGACCAGTCCCCGTATCAAGTCATTATATGTCCTTAGTTAAGTTGTAAATTTTAATAGTTCTTCACTTGTATTTCCTACTTAGCTTGTTTAGAAGAATTCTGTAGGAACCCTTTGTAAACTTTAAACCTGTGTGTTTGAGTCTTGGCTCGAGTTAGTCATGTTGTAAAGTTTTTGTAATAGAATTAATACAAAGTGGCTTGTAATAGGTATTACAAGTTAGTGAGAGATTAAGAGGTTAATTCCTAGGTTACATAGTTTGTAATCTAAAAGTTGCTCAGTAGTGAAGTTGAAATCCTACAAGGGTAGGCCGTGGTTTTTAATCCCGATGAGCTGGGAATTTTCCATGTAAAATTCCTCTTGTCATTTACTTACTGTAGTGTGCGTGTGTACTGTTGAATCTGATAGAGTATCTAGTTCTCTATATGTGAGCACGTGATTTTTGCCCTATGTATGAATTATTCCCAGAAATCAAACAAAAAATGATTTTTCCTTATTTTTACAACTTTTGTGAATTTTGTGTCATTTTCTGTTAATTNATTTGGTGTTTTGGATCCATATTTGTTCAAGTAGTTGATCAGTAGCTGTTGATGCATAACTAAAATTGGATGATGGGTTTGTTTAAATAAACATGGTTGTTAGTTTAATTGGTTTAATTCTGATTGTCTGTCAAAAGTTTTAGTTTGAATTTCTTTGATTAGTCTTAATTAGTCATTAAGTTCACTTTGGGCTAACTTGGTTATAGCTGGTAGATGTTAGTCAAGGTTAGTAATTCAGGGGTGTTTGGGCATATGAAATAGGCTAATAGTAATTACAGTATAGTTAAAGGGTATTTTGGGCATTGAAAAGGGTAGTTTAATCAGATTTGGTAATTGTTGAAGTGAAGAAAGGGTAGAATAAGAATTGTAATGGGTTTAGACCCTTCTAGAATGGACTGTAGTACAGATTTCAACAAAATAGGTGTAGTTACTTGTGTAACAAGTCAAGAAACAAGGGGTAGAAAATAGAATTAAGATAGGGACTAATGGGAAAAGTGAAAATCTGAAGTTGCACCCTAAGTTTGCCTATAAATAGGCATTCATTTGCCTTGTATATCAAGTTTGGAGCCTCTAAAAATTCCCTCTCATTGTTCACAAGTTTCAGATCTGAAAGTTGAAATCCAAACTCTAAATCTTCAAAAAATCCAAAAAGAAAACAAGCAAAAACAACAGAAATTCCAAAAAAATACTGTTGCATTGAGTTCCTTAGATCAATTTCGTGTTTGAGCAACTATTTCGAGTCTCTAGCTTAGTTTAAAGAAGAGAATGGCTTGAAATTCCTTGTGTTTTAGCTGTTGAAATTTCAGAGGGTATTTCTGGATTCAATTTCCAGCTCTTTTGGGTTTTATTCAAGTTGCTTTGGTCAGTTTACTGGTTGATTTACTGTTAAAATACTTCCTGGGTTAAGTTCAAGTACGGATTGGGATTCAGTCAAGTTATTTTGGTCATCTGGTGGATTTTATCATTCTGTGATCTAGTCCTGGGTGTGTTGACATCATTTTGTGGTTGAAACTGAATTTGTTGCTGTTGGTTAGCTACTGCCCTACTGCTGACCACCTTTCTCTTGTTGTTTATATTCCAGGTACACAACCAAAACTCCATTTGATGTAGCTTTACTTGTGGAAAGTATGAAATGAAACTGATTCGAAATTCCTGCTGAGAGACTGCACTTTAATAATTTTATTATGTTCTTAATTAGCTGTTTGTTGTATTCAAACTGGGACTGTTTTTTCTAAGTTGTTTGACTCAAGGACTGTTTGGATTTTGGACTATGAGTATTCATTAGTCATAATAGGTTAGTGTCATTTGGTAGTTTGCTGTTTAAGGTAAAAGCTAGCTGAAAGTTGGAACAGGAAATGTCTTGGAATTCATGTGTATAATTTTTGAGTTGAGTACGTATATGTTGAGTTCAATAGTTAATAGTTTGTATGAATCTAATGTGTGCTACTAGTATAATGTAGTATGATGCAGTTTCAATTTCCCGTATTGTTAAAATTAGTCCATGTTTATTGGAGTCGTTGATATGTTTATGCAAGGTTAAGTGAAATCATAATTGAATTGTACTACAGTTATACATTAATCCAAAGTCAGGGATTAAAAGCAGCTAGAGTGTAGGTGTCTCAAAATAATCTGAATACTCTGAAAAATTGGTCCGTAAGTCCATTAGTTCGCGAATGGCTTGAGTTCTGACAAACTTCTTAAATGGTTCATAGTTGAATTATGGCATCTCCGTTTCGTCTTTGCCTGGAAATCGATCTGGGCCTAGACGCCCAACTTCTGGGCCTGTCTTTGCCCATGTTGGGCCCAAATGACTTCCTGTCAAGGAACTGGCGTCGAGGCCCAATAGCAAGCTCAGAATTTTGAATTGATTAGCATTTCTTTTACTTTTAGAGACACATTGAGTAGAGAATTGTAGATTGTTCTAGGATTGACCTTCTCTTCTAACCTTCGCGGATGTGCTCACTGGTGGAGACTCCCTATTCTGTTAGTGTCAATACCCTGAAATAAGAAAGAGGCCGGACAAGTTACTAAGCCGGATGGCCTTTTGGTTCCCGGTACGTAGCCCCCTTCTCGACTCGAGTTGTCCGCTCGGGTACACAGTCTAGAACCTATACCCAGGTTTTGAACCTAGAATAACTTGACCCCATGCCGGATCCCTAGTAGGAACGCTTATCTGCATCACGTGCATTTTGACTTAGGGGACTCAACACAGGGGTTGGGTCCGTCTAGGACAGGTGTATCCGGAATAATGGACCATCCTGCTGCATCCTACTTGTGCATTTATCTNCTTTGCCAGTTTAAGTGTTCAAATGTCCGTTTAAGGCAACCAACTGATAGTTAATTGGATTTTCTGATTAGTTTTGATTCAAGTTGATATGTTTGCTCTTCTTCTGATAATAACAATTTGATGCTGATAGTCTGATTTGGTGTTTTGGATCCATATTTGTTCAAGTAGTTGATCAGTAGCTGTTGATGCATAACTAAATTGGATGCTGGGTTTGACTAAATAAACATGGTTGTTAGTTTAATTGGTTTAATTCTGATTGTCTGTCAAAAGTTATAGTTTGAGTTTCATTGATTAGTCTTAATTAGTCATTAAGTTCTCTTTGGGCTAACTTGGTTATAGCTGGTAGATGTTAGTCAAGGTTAGTAATTCAGGGGTGTTTGGGCATATGAAATAGGCTAATAGTAATTACAGTGTAGTTAAAGGGTATTTTGGGCATTGAAAAGGGTAGTTTAATCAGATTTGGTAATTGTTGAAGTGAAGTAAGGGTAGAATAGGAATTGTAATGGGTTTAGACCCTTCTAGAATGGACTGTAGTGCAGATTTCAGTAAACTTAGGGTAGGTACTTGTGTAACAAGTCAGAAAATAAGGGGTAAAAATAGAATTAAAATAGGGACTAATGGGTAAAGTGAAAATCTGAAATTGGACCCTAAGTTTGCCTATAAATAGGCATTCATTTGCCTTGTATAACAAGTTTGGAACCTCTAAATTTCAGAAAAAATACTGTTGCATTGAGTTCCTTAGATCAATTTCGAGTTTGAACAACTATTTCGAGTCTCTAGCTTAGTTTAAAGAGGAGAATGGCTTGAAATTCCTTGTGTTTTGGCTGCTGAAGTTTCAGAGGGTATTTCTGGGTTCAACTTCCAGCTCTTTTGGGTTTATTCAAGTTGCTTTGGTCAGTTTACTAGTTGATTTACTGTTAAAATACTTCCTGGGTTAAGTTCAAGTACGGATTGGGATTCAGTCAAGTTATTTTGGTCATCTGGTGGATTTTATCATTCTGTGATCTAGTCCTGGGTGTGTTGACATCCTTTTGGGGTTGAAACTGAATTTGTTGCTGTTGGTTAGCTACTGCCCTACTGCTGACCACCTTTCTCTTGTTGTTTCTATTCCAGGTACACAACTAAAACTCCATTTGATGTAGCTTTACTTGTGGAAAGTATGAAATGAAACTGATCCGCAATTCCTACTGGGAGACTGCACTTTAACAATTTTATTATGTTCTTAATTAGCTGTTTGTTGTATTCAAACTGGGACTGTTTTTCTAAGTTGTTTGACTCAAGGACCGTTTGGATTTTGGACTATGAGTATTCATTAGTCATAATAGGTTAGTGTCATTTGGTGTAGTTTACTGTTGAAGGTAAAAGCTAGCTGAAAATTGAAACAAGAAATGTCTTGGAATTCATGTGTAAATTTTTTTGAGTCGAGTACGTATATGTTGAGTCCAGTAGTTAATAGTTTGTATGAGTTTAATGTGTGCTACTAGTATAATGTAGTATGATGCAGTTTCAATTTCCAGTATTGTTAAAATTAGTTCATGTTATTGGAGTCGCTGATATGTTTATGCAAGGTTAAGTGAAATCATAATTGAATTGTGCTACTGTCATACATTAATCCAAAGTCAAGGATTAAAAGCAGCTAGAGTGTAGGTGTCTCAAAATGATCTGAATACTCTGAAAAATTGGTCCGTAAGTCCATCAGTTCGCGAATGGCTTGAGTTCTGACAAACTTCTTAAATGGTTCATAGTTGAATTATGGCATCTCCGTTTCGTCTTTGCCTGGAAATCTACCATGGCCTAGACGCCCAACTTTTGGGCCTGTCTTTGCCCACGTTGGGCCCAAATGACTTCCTGTCCAGGAACTGGCGTCGAGGCCCAATAGCAAGTTCAGAATTTTGAATTGATTAGCAGTTCTTTTACTTTCAGAGACAAATTGAGTAGAGAATTGTAGAGTGTTCTAGGATTGACCTTTAACTAAAATGTGACGAGCCTCGCCGAATAAAACTGCAAATTGCGCGGCCCTCATAAATGCTATAAAAATACTTAGAATTCGGGTGTACCGTCTAGCGAATTTCACGGTTTTCCCCAAAGATAATAAACGCGTAGTTGCTTTAGGCGCGTATTTTAATAATATTACCTTCCTAAATACGGGTGCACATTTATGTGACCTAAATCTAAATCTCAACGAAGTCGAAATGCATCAAAAGCCATGGGTGCACTGGTGTGACGTGGTTCGAGATACATTTTCACGACGTTGCAATTCTTATTAAAGATAAAATAAAAGCGGTTTACTATTAAAAGCACATAAGCTAGAATACGTTGTGAAATCAGACAAAAGCAAATACAACAGTTGAGCGACCGTGCTAGAACCACGGATCCCGGGAATGCCTAACACCTTTTCCCGGGTTAACAGAATTCCTTACTCGGATTTCTAGTTCGCGGACTGTTAATAGAGTCATAATTTCCTCGGATCGGGATTCAACCGGTGACTTGGGACACCATTAATCTCCCAAGTGGCGACTCTGAATATTAATAATAAATCCCGTTCCCATTGTCCTTTAATTGGAAAAACTCTTTTACACCCTTGCGGGTGTAGTAAAAAGGAGGTGTGACACTATAGAGTTTGGTGGACCCTTATATTCTATCAGTTTTCTTCTTTCGTCTTCGGTCTCATCCAATAGCTGGTGGTCGGACTCCAGAGTTACGTGGATAACATCCCCCTTAGGCTTACGGGGCCTCCTGGCCGGCCTTTTCTTTTCAGGGCTTAGGGAACTCGGAGCCTCCTTCCTTTTCTTCTATTTGCCCTGCTTCGGGGCAGACGGGGAAAGGAGTGCCTCTTCTTCAGCAGAGGGGGGCCTCATTGGCACATCCTTCCCGAGGCCTATAAAATGAAAAGGAGGAGTAAGTACAATAACAAAACCCTAATGGAAACCTTTCTAAGGAAAGAATATTATCATGATTACAAGTCTCCCACTGGCCCCTTGAAAACTCCATCCAAGCACGCTCGGAATAAGTTTTTTGTGACACCAATCCCTCGACCCTTTGCCTCAGGCCGGGGATCACTTCCGACACAACGGCCATAGCTGCAACACAAAGATTTAGATGAGGGGAAGACAAGAAGTAAAACGGAAAAAATGGATACTCAAAGGCAGAACAGTACTTACGTTTCATGTTCCACTTTTCGGGGAACGGCATGTCTTCAGTAGGAATTAGATCCAAAGTCTTTATTTGGACACATCTTCCCATCAAACCTCGGTCTCGAGTTTCATCTATGCTTGAGAACGGCGGTCTGGTGGCTCGACGATGGAGCTTGATCATGCCTCCACGATAAAGTCGAGGGGCGTAGAGGCGCATGAGGTGATCGAGGGTAAAAGGATGCCCCTCGATCTTGCTTAAAAAGAATCAAAGGAGGATCACGATCCTCCAAAACGGCGGGTGGATTTGGCCCAAAGTGACATCGTACCTCTTGCAAAAGGCAACGATGATAGGGTCTAATGGACTTATCGTAAAAGGGTAGGTATAGACACTCAAATACCCTTCCTTGTGAGTTGTGATGGATTCCTAGGGGCTAGGCACTACTACATCCTTGCCTACCCAGTTGCACTCCTTTTCACCTTCTCAAGGAGACCTTCTGTAATCGTGCTCATATACCTCGACATTGGTTCAAATGGACCCGGTGTCGGGGGTGTATTCTCCACTGCACTTCATCGCAACGAAGTCCGCAAGGGGGTATTCCGCTGCGGCCGCGGCGCCAGCGGGCTTTTGAATAAGTAGCCTTTTCTTTCTGTGGAACAGTTTTAGAGGTTTTTGCCATTTTTGTTTTTGTGAACGAGGAAGAACGGGGATTAGGATATTTGGTATTTTGAAAAGAGGATAGCAATGAAGCTTGAAGATTTACAAATGAAGGACTTGGAGAATGGAAAGAGCTTTGAAGATTGTAGCAGAAGAGATTGAAGTAAAGTCTGAATAAATGGAAAAAATACCTATTTATGGGTTTCATGGCGACGGTTCAAAATTGCTACTGGCCGACCGGCAACTGACGCGCCATAAATGCCTTGGAAACTGAACCGATGGGATGTTTCGGTCACTTCTGCCACTTACGTGACGATGCTTACGTCATGATAAACCGGGGGTAAATTCGAAGACTCAATTTATTTCTTGTCATTACACTCCAAGAGACAAGGGGGCTATCTGTATACGGTCAAAATCGAGATTGCCTAATTTTGCTGATTAAACGAGACGGGGGGGGGGGGGGTAGGGTCGAAGATCGGCCCCATAGCATGTCGGACCGAGGCACGAGCATAAGGTACAAACTTCGGGATTCGAGGTACTTATCGAGATCGAGACCAGTAATGATCGAGATCGAACTCAAGCAAGACCGAAGATAGCATAATAACGGAAAGGCGAGATATCCGTCGAGAATCACGGCGGAATCCCGGAACAGATCGAATCAAGGACGGTTATTTAGCTAATCATGGGATTTTCTTTTGTAATTAGAATTATACCGTAAATAGGATTCCTCTATTATATAAAGAGGGTTTGAACCATTTGTAATCATGTGACATTCACGCATATCAAAGCAATACAATAATCTTTTCTCTTATACTCTCTTGTTCATCAGTTGGTTTCATAACTCTACTCTCACTCACTCAGTTCGAGGGCGATCTAGCTCGAGGGCTGAATTGCATTTCAATATTGGTTTGCTTTACTTTGTTGTTTATTTTTACTATTAATCATCGTATTTATCTTTTTTTTTTTTTTTTGATAATAGGGATATTTATATTATATAAATATTAAATATAGTCCACCGTACATAAACTTAGAGAATGGAAATTGTCACAGCATGGTAAACCAGTGTTTGTAACGTTTTTGTTGCCTAAAAGTCTTAATCTATTACAAGCCATAGTATCTAGTGATATCTTGGATAAGTAGCCAACATCCAGATCTTTAGCAACTTGTTCGATTACAAAAGAGGGAGGAGCCGGATGCAGTTTAGGGATATCCTTGCAAGCTTGCCAAAATGTCTCCTTGCATGCGTCCTTCGCCAAAAGGTGAGCTGTTTGATTTCCTTCCCGGAAGTTATGCCGTAGTGACAGGTCCTTCCGCTGGAGCATCAATAATCTGCACGAATAGACAATATTAGTCATGACAAAGTGATCGTTGTTTAGTGCATGAATAGCTTCTGTGGAGTCCGTTTCAATCTCTAATGGAAACAGGTTGTATTTAGTAGCTATTTTGAATCCTTCAGGATTGCTTGGAGTTCTGCATGCAAAGGTGAGAGAGCTAATCATCGTATTTATCAATTGGTGCTAGATAAAATTACATATCCTTAAAACTACTTATAAATTTAATTGTTATTCGATTTTAAGGTAAACACAACCAATTTTAGTTTTCAGCAAAGATTGAAAAACTTTTGTCCAAAGGATGTTAGGTAAAAAAGAATTTCAGCGTTTTCAAAAAGTGGAATGACTTTTGGGAGATAAAATTTCTTCGCAACTGTTTGACATTTTATTTTATTTTAAAATACTTTTAAATAAAATCAAATTATATGCGGTTAGTTAACCATCTCAACATGGAATAATTGACATGAGAGTATTGAGACTGAAGATGGTATGCGTATATAGTTTCGTGTAAACTGTGTGTTTACAACTCACTCAAAAGTAACAAATGACTTTAATTAGCTGCGTTACAACTTTTACTTCTTCTCCCTCCTCGAGTCAAACTTGGCTTTAGTAATTAGTTTTTCAATGACTGCGCACTCAAAAGAGAGAGACTATGGTTTAAATTAGAGAAAGCTTAAGAAATTACGGAGAGACTTAGGTGAAAAACTTGTTAAGGTTATATACATCGTCAGTATAAAAAAAATTATATCATCAAGTTATTTTTACTTATTATAATAGATAATTTATCTTAATTTTAAAATTATTATAGTGCTTTAAATAATATGATAGTATAAAAATATTTTTATAATAACGGTGTACGTAACTTAAACTCAACTTGTTTACCACAAACGTGAACCAGGAAAAGCCACTAAATACTCCCTCCAATCCATAATAAGTGACTTTTTGGCCTTTGGCACATCCCTAAAAAAAAGATACTACTCCCTCCGGTTCACAATAAGTGACCAATTTGCTTTTTATTTTGGTCCAAAATAAGTGTCCATTTATATAATCAAGAAAAAATTTAATTTGTTTTTCCAAATTACCCTTATGTACAATATTCCTAAAAAGTCTTTTACTCCTCACATTAACAACATTTAATTAAGGGTGGTTTAGTCACACTAACTATTTTTGTCTAAAAATTTTGTATTTTCTTAATGGGTGTGCCCAAGGCAAATTGGTTACTTATTATGGACCGGAGGAAGTAACTCTTAAAAAAAAAAGGTATTTTGACCAAATTGCCCATAATTAAAATTTGCATATTGTTAACTTGACACTGGGATATGTAAATAACGGCAAAATTTGAAAACACAAAGTTAATTCTTTCTTGATTATATGAAATTTCACTTATTTTAGACCAAAATAAAAAAACAAAAATTCACTTAGGGTAAAAAAATAATGGGAAACCGTTCCCTCGTGTTATGGACTTGCTTGTTAAAAACCTAACTGTAAAGTTACAAAGGGTTATATTATCAAGCATGATTTTTATTTTTTTTTCATCGTATTATCGAGCATGATATATAGATTGAGTGATTCAAGGAAATTTACCACTTGCCCATGTTCTTCTCCTTAAATTAAATTCTGTCCGTTAATCACCATACCTTTTATTTTTATATATATTTATACTGGTGGATCACGCAATTTCATACTAAACGCATTCTTTTGGCTTTGACAAAAGTCCTCAATTCTCATGTTTAAATTAACAAAATTCGCATAAATAATATTAGGGGTTGGATCAAGTTCTTTGACAAGAATTAAGTTTACCCATTTTACCAAGAATGTATACATGTGTTAAAACACAAATTTTATAATCTTGAAATAGTGCCTCTTTTACCTAACATTTGGAGCTAACTCTTTTACCTAACATTTGGAACTAACTCAGAAAAAAATCTGGTGGAAATAGTAATTAAACTTAAAATATTTTACTGATAATTAATCTCATTTGCTTTTTTTAGTTATCTTAGGTGCATGATCTTTCGTTTTACTATATACCAATCTAACCAAATACATAGTGTATGAAAGCATTTAATAGTTGTAAATATAAAAGTGTTTCTTAGCACCTACAAACACCGTCTTGTACGTAATATGTTAGCTAAGAGTAGTGTTTTCTATATATTATTAGTGTAGTTAATATTTTTCTCCATTTTTCATCCTTTCCGTGCCTTGTCTAATATTTTATGAAGAGTCTAGTTTATATTCTAACAAAATCATATTTCATTTTTTAAATATTATCCTCTTTGTATTCGATCAGGCTTTGAATTTCCCCAGGTGCTTCTTGTACCCTAAACCATTTTTATATCAACAAAAAGTTAGCAGTTCATAACCCAAGGATTTGACTTGGTTTTTTGGACTCTGGACTTTCTATAAATCTCCTGCTTTTCCTCTCCTTTGTTGAAGAGTGACAGACAAACATACCCTTAACAAAATAAAGAGGTCAAAATGCTGTCCTTAAGTTTTAGTAGCTTTATGCTCGTTCTGCTCTTCATTTTGCTATTCATAAACGATGCTATTGCTCATACTGACAAAGGTATAACTGATTACTTTTCTTCATACCCTTCAATGAGTGTATATAATTTCTCTTAATTTAAAATTTTCCTTTTTGGTGAAATCTCATTAATTAGTTGTTTATATACGCATTTTTGCAGGTAAACAAAATTTTGTGGTCAATGAAGCTGGAAATGATATTGTTAAGGCAGGAAGGAACCACCTTAGTGTGGAGAAGGTATACATTTGCTATTTCTCCTTTAGTCATAATTGAGTTTAACTTATATATTGTGAAAATGTAAAGAATTCTAATACTATCAGGTTTATAATATATACTTTCAATATAAATAATTTTATGCCATTAGATTATACTTATATATATTCTAGCAGGTAACGTATTTTTTTTCAAGATTATAAATCTTGCATTTTAAAAGGCTTAATTACTGTAAATATCTTTTCGGTGATATGATCGTGCAAAAATTTCGTTGCACTAACGGTATAATTAAACTCATTTTTCAGGTAACTTGTTCCATTTATTACGAACATTTACTTGAAAATTAATGATCTCTTTAGTGATCAGACGGTGTAAAATTCTTTAATAAAGTTAAACTCATAGTTAATTAACTCACTACTTGTTGCCTGTCAAGACTCTAGTAATTAATCATGTGAAACTTCTTGAAATTCCAGGAAGTTATTGAATTTGAAGGTATAACTCCAGCATCTATTCAATTTGCCAGTGACAGAGTTGGAGGAAGAAAGACAATGTTGGAGCAAAGGAATATGAAGCAAAGTACTAAGAAAATTAAAGCCATGCCAAGTAAAGGGCAGGGAAAACTGAGAATGCAAAGTAAATTAAATGGCAGAAATAGCCATTCTGATAATGTGAAGGTCAATAGAGGAAGTTTCACAGCATTCAGTGCTGATTATCACATGCCAAGAACACACCCTCCAAAGAATAACTGAGCTACACAATTCTTGAATTTTTGACGTATCATCATATTCTTTACTCTTTATAGTTAGATGCTCTTGTGAAAACAACTAATTATATATCGTTATGTATCTAATATTGGAAAATCAAGCAAAGATCTAAAGGATTTTCAAGTTTTCATTTGCTACATGCAGTTTTCTTTTCTTGTTCCTTTCTCATTGTACTATATAGTTAATAATGTTAATGTTACAGTTTTAATTCGTGTTACCCTTTTCTTATGTTACAAATACCACTGCTCAAAACATGAATTAAGACTATATATTTATTGGCTAATGCTTTAATATGGTCCAAATTGGACATTCTAATATCAACATGGTCTCAACCAGTTATTTGTACACCATGCTCCTTTACAATTTTTAATTTAAGAAAATATAAAAGCAAATCTCTCATGTGTAAAAAAAAAAAAAATAGGGTCGTAAAACTAAAAACAAGTTTGTAAAGCCAAAAAATCAATTGACCACGTGAATATTTGTGAACCAAGAAATTTCGGTCAAGATCTGTTAGATTGCATGAAAACAAGCAAAAATGGTGAAGAAATTGGAAATCCAAACTAGAAGAAGAAGGTTCCAGAGAGAAAAGAGTTTATGACGTTCTTACATAATGACCCGTAGGTCTCCAACCCGGAAACTCAAAATGTATATATCCAGGCCCAAAATATAGATATTTGACTCAACTATATAATTACAAAGCCCAAATATACAAGGCCCAATATAAGTCCAACAGCCCCCCTCAAGTTGGAGGGTGGTTGGCCACACCCAACTTGCTCAAAATAGATCTGTGAGTAACCCCTGTGAGTGGCTTAGTCAGCATATCGGCCAGTTGTAATTTGCTGGGAACATATGACAAGGAAATGAGTCCATCTTGGAGTTTCTCGCGAACAAAATGGCAATCCAACTCTATATGTTTCGTATGCTCATGAAACACCGGATTCCGAGCAATGTAGATGGCGGACTGACTATCACAATGTAAAGGGACTGGAACAATAGAAGTAACAGAGAGGTCATGTAACAACCTGGTAAGCCAAGCAAGTTCCGCAACAACGCGACGCATTGAACGATACTCAGCTTCGGTGGAGGACAAGGAGACAGTGTGCTGCTTTTTAGACTTCCATGTGAGTAGAGAACCACCAAGTAACACCAAATAACCACTAACAGACCTCCGAGAATTAGGACAAGAAGCCCAGTCCGAATCACAATAAGCATGTAAGGAGAAATCAGAAAGAGGAAATATAAACAAACCCTGTCCCAAAGTACCTTTGACATACTTAAGTACATGATAAGCAGCAGAAAGATGAGATGAAGTAGGGGCATGCATAAACTGACTCAACAATTGTATAGAGAAAGCTAAATCAGGCCTGGTATTTGTTAGAAAATTCAGTTTGCCAATAAGCTTCCTATACAAGGAAGGATCAGACAAAGGCTCCCCATCTTCAATAGAGAGTTTCAGATTCACATCTAAGGGGCTTGCAACAGCATGACAATCTAGACAATTGAATTCAGATAAAAGGTCCAAAGCAAATTTCCTTTGGCAGATGATAACACCTCCAGATTCAGTGATAATTTCCAAACCCAAAAAATAATGCAAAGACCCTAAGTCTTTTATCTTGAATTGAGCATCTAGAAATAACTTGAGAGAACTCATCTCCTCTTCATCATTACCACTCAAGAGAATATCATCAACATAAACAGCAACAATTATAATATGAGAACTAGTAGACTTGACAAACAAGGAGTAATCATTTTTTGAAACTGAGTAGCCTTTAGAAACAAGAGAATCACTTAATTTTGAATACCATTGCCTAGAAGCTTGCTTGAGCCCATATAAGGATTTGTTCAACTTACAAACCATGTTAGGGGAAGAAACACTAAGGCCCTGGGGTATTTTCATATACATCTCTTCATCTAGGTCTCCGTGTAAGAAAGCATTATTGACGTCCAATTGATACATAGACCAACCCTTTTTGACTGCCACAGCTATGAGAGTTCTGATAGTGGTCATTTTGACCACGGGGGAAAAAGTTTCATTGTAATCAATTCCCTCTTGTTGGGTATCACCCCGTACCACCAACCTAGCTTTGAATCTCTCTATACTACCATCAGCTTTATGTTTTATCTTATAAACCCATTTGTTACCAATTGGTTTCTTTCCTACAGGGAGAGGGACTATATCCCAGGTTTGATTGAGTTCAAGGGCCTCAAATTCCTTCAACATAGCAGCCTGCCAAGCTGGATGCAAGACTGCCTGATGAAAGCTGGAGGGTTCATGTACAGTGTTCAAATCAAACTCTGATTGACTGAACTTAGACTACTGAAGCATATAGAATTAGGTGAAACAGGAATGGAAGTTAGAGTAGGAGGAGGAAGGGCACCACAAAAATAATCTGATAAGTAAGAGGGAGGATTATGTTATCTGGAAGGGTATCTTGAAGTGAGAGGAAGTGAGGAGGAAAGTGTATTAGGTGAAGGAGGTGAAGAGACATGTTCAGAAGATGTCATTCCAGGGGAAGCCACAAGATCAGAAGATGAAAGAGGAGGATTTGAGGGTGGGGGAGAAGGGATAAGAGTGAAAATAGAAGGAGAGGGTGTAACAGGACAATGCTCTGTAAGTGAAGGAGCAATACATGAAGGAGGTGGTGAAGTGGAATCATGGAAGATGGGTGCAGCAGGAAATAAAACATTGGAAGAAGGAGTCTCTGAGTAAGGAAAGATGTCTTCATGAAAAACAACATCCCTAGAAACAATGATTTTCTTATCAGAAAGTTGTAGAAGTTTATAGGCCTTTTTTCCAGGGGGTATCTCAACAAGACACAAGCATTAGACCGAGGAGAGAACTTATTTCTATGGGGTTTAGGAATCATTGCATAACATAAACAACCAAAGCTTCTTAAGTGGTTGTAAGAAGGTTGCTCCCCAGTTAAAATCTCATAAGGAGTCTTGCCAGATAAGAAATTACTAGGAAATCTATTGATTAAGTAGGTGGCTGTTAGAATGCAATCTCCCCAAAATGAAACTGGGAGTTTGGATTGGAAAAGTAAAGCTCTTGCTGTTTCTAGCAAATGTTTATGTTTTCTTTTAACAATTCCATTTTGTTGTGGCGTATAAGGACAAGATGTTTGGTGTAGAATGCCTTTGGACTGAAAAAATTGAGTAGCTTCATGACTGGTACCAAGTTCCAAAGCATTATCTGTTCGAATGGTCTTGATCTTGGTGTTGAATTGAGTTTCAACCATAGAGAAGAAAGATTTTAGAATGGACAGAGCATTGCCCTTATTACTTAAGAGATGTGTCCAGGTGTTCCTACTACAATCATCCACAATTGTGAGAAAATATCTATAAGATCTATGTGTGGCAGTGTGATAAGGACCCCAAACATCCACATGAATGAGATCAAATATATGTGAAGAATGAGAATTACTATCAGGAAAAGAATTTCTTTGTTGTCTAGCAAGTGGACATATATCACAAATGAAAGGCTGCTTAGAAAATGGTACATTCAAAGAGTTTATTTTCTGTAATTTCGAAAAAGGAAGGTGTCCCAACCTATTATGCCACAAAAGTTGGGACTTATTTGCACTTAATGTGTTTTCATGAACAGAAAAGGGAATTAAAGCAGGACAATGAGAGGTTGATGAGGATCCAGAAGGTGTCACTGAAGATTGTATGCTGGAGTTGTAAAGATAGAGCCCTTCAGCCATCTTACCAAGTACCAATGGCATCCTCAGAGAAGGGCCCTGTAGTAGAAAACAAGCATGTTGAGAAAAACATAGCAATGATAAAGTATCAACTAATAACTTGTGGACTGAAATGAGATTGTATTTAAAAGTAGGCACATATAGCACCTTGGACAGAATAACTAAAGAGTTTAATTTGACAGAACCAATTGAGGTCACTTTGACTTTATACCCATTGGGTAATGTGATGAGGTAGGGAACAGATAAAGTTGTTATATTTGTAAGCAAAGATTTGTTAAAGGTCATGTGATCTGATGCTCCAGAATCTAATATCCAGGTTTCAGAAGTTAGAACACTACTTAAACAAGTACAATTACCACAACTCATCAGATGAGCAGAAAAAGCAAAAATACCTGCAAAATTAGCTGTGGTAGATTGGCTTTGAGAATCATCAAAACCAACTTGAACATGTTGAAGGATAGTCATGAGCTGCTTGTATTGATCAGGTGTGATGATGTTGGTGTTATTCTCATGAGACTGGTCAAGCTTAGCATCAGAAGATGAATGGACAGGTGCAGCAACTCGGATATTCTTGTTCCCTGATTTTGGAGGTTGTGGAAACCCATGTAACTTGAAGCACTTCTCAATTATATGTCCTGTCTTTTTACAATTTCTGCAATAGGGCCTTTTTGGATCATATCCTCCCTTCTGGTTGTTGAGACTTGGATTTGGATTGTTAAAAGTATATCTTTGTGTGAAATTTGTGGTTTGTGGTGGTTTTGGAGTATAGGTATGACCATTCGACCTAGCAGTGAAAGCTGCAGATTCAGACTGAAAACCAGGGACATTGTGAATCCCTCGCTGCTTCTCGTCTTGAACAACTAGAGAATAGGCCTTGCCAACTTCAGGAAGTGGCTGCATCATCAGAATATTTCCTCTAGCATTGTTGAACACCTCATTCAAACCCATCAAAAACTGCATCAATTTCTGATTTTCCATCTTTTTTATCATTTTGTGTTTACCTCCACATTTGCATTCGCAAACACAAAAAGAATCAGCATCAAGTGACTCCATTTCATCCCAAAGTCTTTTAACCCTAGTGAAATAACTTCCTACATCAGAAGAACCTTGAGATATAGTGCTTAGGTCTTTTTGAACTTCATACATCTTAGCACCATTCGCTTGCCCATACCTTTGGTTCAATTCATCCCATAGACTCTTAGCAGACTTAGAGTATATAACACTTTGTGAAATGTCGGGATCTAAGGAATTAAGAATCCAGCTGATTATCATGTTATTACACTGTTCCCAGTGTTCAAACAAAGGAGAATCGGGAGAGGGCTGGACATAACTCCCATTAATGAACCCTAATTTCTTCTTTGCCCCCAAAGCTATGATAATGCCTCTTCTCCAGGCTCCAAAACATTCCCCATTGAATTGTTTTGTCACGAGAACAATACCAGGATTGTCAGAAGGATGAAGATAGAATGGGTGAGAAGGAGGTAAAACAAATTCAGTTTGAGTGAAAGTGGGGGTGTTAGGGTGGATTTCAGAGGCGGTTGCAACATTTTCATTTTCCATGAGTAAAGAGAAAAACTAGGGCATAGACGATAAATTTCAAAGAGACCTGTAAAATGAAGGAAGAAAAATTACCATAACAGCAGAAGAATTCTTCGAACAACAGGAGCAATAAATCCACCAAACTCGTCGTTGTTGAGTACCACCAAGCAACCACAAATTGAGTCCTTAATTTGAAGAAAACTACCGCTAAATCACGAACTTCAGTCACAATAAGCTTCGAAAAACACTGGATTCATCATATAATTTGGCTAGAATCTTCGAAAAAAATTGAAAAAGAAGAAACTAGGGTTTTTCGAATTTTCTGGAAATAGGAAGAAACAAGGGGATTAAGGTACTAAAAATTGACAAATACGTTGGGCCTTTGGTGATAATGCTCTGATACCATGTTAGATTGCATGAAAACAAGCAAAAATGGTGAAGAAATTGGAAATCCAAACTAGAAGAAGAAGGTTCCACAGAGAAAAGAGTTTCTGATGTTCTTACATAATGACCCGTAGGTCTCCAACCCGGAAACTCAAAATGTATATATCCAGGCCCAAAATATAGATATTTGACTCAACTATATAATTACAAAGCCCAAATATACAAGGCCCAATATAAGTCCAACAAGATCAAGTATTAATGCATGCCGATGTTGCAATGTGTATTTATTATTAGCAAAAAGAATTTCACACAGTGACATAACAAGAATGACCTTTTCGTTCGAAGTTTTAGTTTATTACTATTATATTAATAAATAAATGACTCATAGCATAACCAGCTTTGCGGAATTTCTTTTACCTTTTATTTTGGAGTCTTATTTCAAATGATGAGTTTAACTTATGTGCATTAGTAATGAGCTTAGAGCCCGTTTAGATATACAAAATTTTTTCTTTTTTCCAATTGTTTTTTCAAAACAATGTTTGGTTATCAATATCTTACCAATTTTTTCAATTTCACTTGAAAATGTATTTTCAAATTTGAAAAACTGGGTCTTACCAGTTTTTCAATTGAAAATGCATTTTCACTAGTTTTTAATTTTACAAATTTATCCTATATTTTTAAAATTTATAAAATGACCCAATCAATTATTAACCTACAACTACCCACCTGTTTTCCCTCGACGATCAGATGAAGCTACTGCAGCGGATAATGAACCCTTTTCTTGTGACGACTATCATGTTGGTACTGTGCCTGTAAATATGAATAAAAGTACTGGTAGTAGTAGTGGGAAGCGGACTATGTTAGAAATGTGATACTGATTTTGCATCTTTAGTATATTGAAGTAAAGCAAAATATGATAACAGATTAACAATAGCATGTTTGATTGTTTATTTCAAGTAGGATAATTAAATTGGGGCGGTTTTGATAGTTTTTACAAGTTATGGGGTATAAATCATATTTTATGGTTTTGCAAAAAAAGACATCCAAATAATTTGCAAAAATTATAATCAAACACAATTCATGTTCAATTCAAATTTTAGTGACATTCCAAATTTAAAAATTTATTTTGGAATTCATGTCCAAACGCCTACTTGATTTTTGCACAGTTAAATTTTTGATCTACAACAATAGAAACTCCTCATATAACCCGATACGGTAACCTGACAAATCAAGTAATAGCATACAGCTATAAATCTGCAATCAGTTAAATTATACCGATAGTGTAATTTTTTTTTATCCCGTATGTGTCTATAACTTATGGATAGATTTTCCATAAATCTGCTCCAGCTCAACTATTGCTAATTTAAAAAAAAAAAAAAAGACCTGCACAATTTTCAATTTTAATCCAACTTCTGATAGAATTGTGTTTGGGCTTGGGCCCCTTCTTATCATAGAATTGAAGCCATGGGCCGCAAATTTCTAGCAAGTGAGAAGGATCATTATCTACATCCCTATCTGTGACGAAAACAACAAACGACGGGAACAATTCCGGCATGTTGTCGGAGATGGCGTCCGACCCGGGAAAGTGGCACCTACAGTGGCTAACGAACGGGAAGTAAAATTAGAAGTAACATTCGAGATCATATGAGTTGCACGAAAACTATGAGTGTACTATCTCTATGAATCCTCTGATTCTTCTTTTCAATAGTGAATGTGAGCATGTGATTTTTGCCCTATACGAAACACTCCTATAAAATCCCAAGAAAATAGGTTTTCTATTATATTTGCCATTTTAGGGATTTTTGTAGAATTTTATTTAATTATTTGCATTTTTTTGCATGTTTAAGTTTTATTTAAATCATGAAAAATACCAAAAAATACCATGCATTGCATTTAGGAACTGTTTTTATATTTTTTAGGATTAATCAGTAATTATTTATTTTATAGAAATTTGAAAATCCCAAAAAATAGCTCATTTTTACATCTTTTATCTTTTAATTTTTAGTTTATTAATTTTCTATTTTAATTTAAATTAAGTGATATTTAATTATAGTTGGTTTAATTTTACAATTTAGATAAATTAGGATTTTATTTTTTTAGGATCTTTTAATTTAAAGAAAAAAGAGAGAGAGATAAAGAGAAAAGAAAAGGAATAAAAGAGGTTAATTGAAGAAAAGGGATTTAATTTGAGTTTGGGCCATTTTTAATACCCAAATTCGGTCCAACCACCCAGCCCAAATACCCCCTTTACCCAGATCCAGGCCCAAAACTCACCTTACCCGGTCCGCCCTTTTTAAAACCAAAACGACGTAGTTTGCCCCTGATCTCATCACGACCGTTGAATCATTATGATCTAACGGCCCGGAACTGATCCTTCGTTTTACATATAACTGTCCTAACGCGACCAACCGCCCCCCCCCCCATTAAATCCTCACCCAGTCTCTCTCCTCTCTCAAAGAACCGAACCCTAGCCGCCCCTTTATTCCCTCACCGCTCCGCTGTCGACCACCCGCTGGAAATCGCCCAAGGCGGCGCCGGTGGTCCAAGCACCCCCAAATTTACACCCTGAACCCCCCTTCACCTCCTCAGTCCGTATCTCCAACTCTCTTTCTTCGAATCCCTCTCAATCCTCTCAAATCTTAGATCTAAAATTGGACCCCAAGCCCTAATCTCCTCCAAATCACCCCAAATTCGTTCTAGGTGATCCTCATCACCCCTTCTTCCCAAATCCACTACCAATTTCCCTCAAATCACCCTTAACACTGTCAATTCTCAAATCCGAGATTCCAAAAGAAAATTGAAAAGCCCTAATCTGTTCCTAATCTGGTTTCAACGGGTTCGGAGGATCGATTTGAGCCAAAGTTTATGCCAATCGATTGTTCTTGACAAGAACAATCGATTAGCATTAGTTTTGGTTGATTTCAAAACCTACCGGATTCCGACCAAGTCAGCACTAACCGGCCAAGCTTCGTCAAATACCATCGCCCTTTGATTTGTTCTGTTTGTTCAAGTTTTCCGGCCAAAATCAGGTCGTTTCTCTTTCTTCTCTACTTTTCTTTAGTTAGTTATTTTATTTTTATCATTTAGGTATCAGTCTAGCTTACTTTGTTGGCTTGTTTGAGTTTCAATAAAATAAGTTTACTTAGTTAATCGTTTTAATTAAAAAATAGTTCGATGCATTTAGGATAATTAAGTCGGGTTAATTTAAATTAAGGTTTTGTTTCTTTTTTCATTGGTTCTTTTACTGATTTAGCCGCATGATTTAGGTTCTCTTTTCTTTCTTTAATTGCTGATTTCATTACTTGTCCGTAGGTTCAGGTTTTTCTTGTTTAGGTTTAATAATTTTCTTTTGAAACTCATGCTAAGTATTAGGTTTAAATTTTCCTTCTGTCTTTGTTCCATTTCTGATGTATTAGGTTTAAATTGTTTTCTTCTGTGCTTGTTTCATTTCTGATGTATTAGGTTTAAGTTTTTTCTTCTATGTTTGTTTCATTTTTTATTCTGTTCATGTCAATTGATTTTAGGTTTAATTTAAAGGTTGTTTGCTCAATAGTATATTCCTTTGATCTTTTCGTGTGTGTTAACTTTGGTCTTGTGATGTTGGTTCTGGTTTGCCAACAAATAGGAATCTTAGGGACCTAACTGAACCAAAAAGTTTAGGTAAAAAATAAAATTAGCAGATTTTAAAAGGTTAAAACTGGACTTTTACATTGAAAAATATCAGAATGTTCTAGAAAGTGTACCAGTTGTCCAAATTGGTTTCAAAAGATGCTGAAAATGGACAGTTGGATATTTTATCCTCTGCAGAAATGTTGTACTAGCTAGGGAATTTAGGGTAGAATATTGCCTAGATGCTATTTGTGGAGCACTCTATATAAAGAAAGCTCCCCCTCACTCTCTGGGGGACATTTTTTTCCAGCATTATTCCTTACCCTAAAAGTTCTGAAAAATAGAGTTTAGCATCATTTTTCTGCCTAAAGGTTCTACAAAAACATCAGAAGTTCAGACTTTAAAAAATACAAAAAAAAAAGGTCTCTGCATTATTTGGTTAAGAATGGTTTAGATTTGTTCCTTGGGTTTCCTCTCTTAGTAAGAGCCTCAAAGTTTTGAAGGATTTCTATTTTTCTGGATTTAAAGATGGTGTAAGAAGTTGAATATTGCTGTTTGAGCTGCTGATTTCTTCCTACTTCATTGCTTGCTGAAATCCTCATCCCCTTTTGCTTTCTTTCAATATCCAGGTACTCCTTAAACTTGGGTGATGATGTGAATCACAAGCATGCTGTTAAGTGTATTTCGGATGTGTTAATGAAGCCATGTACATGCTATCTAAATGTGTGTTTATAATATGAATGTCATTTGTAAACTTCATGTTTCAGCTTTCTTTTTCTCTATGTAGTTTCTTTCATCTCCTTCTACTGTTCTTTTAACAATGATGTACTTAGTTTTGTTCTAAAATTCTGGATCTACTGTGACATTGGTGAACTGATTAGGGACTTTCATGCTTGTGTAGTGATTTAGTTGAAAAGGCTTGATGATGAATGTCAATATGTTCTGTCCAGTTTTGGCCCTCTATTTCAAAGAAGTTCAATGGGTCAAAGTGTAAAACCTAGGTTCTGTTTTTAATTTAGAAACATCTTTATCATTGAAGGGTTTGTATGGACTAGAGTTATGTAACAAGTTAGTACTAATGGTAATTTCAGTAACTGTTGTATCAGCCAAGNNNNAATAATTTTGGGTCCTAAGGTCAGCCTGGATTTGGATAATAAAGGGCCTTGTTTCTCAATTTTTAGCTATAATGATATGGGGTTTGCCTGCTGACCCAAAATCCTCTTAGCTGATTAAATGCCCAACTTATTAACCCCAAAACATGCCTATAACTGGGTGGGTTAGACAGAGCTCTAATTGTGCTAAGAATATCGTTAGGCCCAATGGAGCATTAATCCTTTAAAAAATAATTCGAGGTGAGCCATACACTAACCAAATCCCCAAGCTATGGCCCTCCCATTAATATTAACCTAGTATTAAATCATCTTAGACAATCGTAGTTTGCTTTAGGCGCGTTAATTACATAATTATCACGGCTATTACTAAAATTCGGGGATGCATTTCATGTAACCCGATTCTAACAACTTCGAATAATAAAACCCCCTTTTAAATCTATTAGGTGTGCCATGCCAAACAAAACCCCTTTAACCCATGGCCCTCATGAAATTAATTCAAGAGTTAATCCTTGTAAAAATTGAGGTGTGCCATCAATTAAACTCTCCGTGTCCTCATAAATGTTGTTATTAATTTGAACCTTCATAGTTGCTTTAGGCGCGCTCTTTAAATAATTCATCATAGCTACGGTTACGGTTCCCCTGACGTAGTTATGATTTTCAATTACAAAATCCGGGTGTACATTTCATGTGACCCAATTTCAATTCTCAACAATGTTAAATAGAATGTGTCGTGAGCCGCGGGTGCATTTCATGTAGCGTGGTTTACGACGTGTTTTAAATGACATTGAATCTTCCTAAAATAATTAAAAGCACTTACAAAAACTAAAATGCACAATAGGCTAAAATATGTTGTTAATCAGATAATAGGCCAATTGATAACAGTTTAAGCGACCGTGCTAGAACCACGGAACCCGGGAATGCCTAACACCTTCTCCCGGGTTAATAGAATTCCTTATCTAGAATTTCTGGTTTCGCAAGACTTTTGAATAAAGTCGAAAAGTTCCTCGATTTGGGATTTTATATAAATAGGTGACTTGGGATACCAAATAAACTATTTCAAGCGGCGACTATGATATAAATAAAATAATTCCATTTTGAATAATGTCACTTTAATTGGAAAAACTCCCTTATATACCCCCTCGGGTGGGTAAAAAGGAGGTGTGATAGCTCTGGTGACTCTGCTGGGGAGAAGAACCCAGAACTTTTGTTCAGGGTTTAAGAATTCGAGCTTAGAGTAACTGTTATAGTTGGCTTTATTTATTATCTGATTTTACATGTTTGAACCTAATGTGCTAAATGCTGCTTTTTACCGCTTTGATATTGCTTGAACTGTATATAAACTGTTACGAAACCCTCTTCTCTCTGAGTCTTCTAAATCATCTGGGAAGTGTGCACTTCGTGTAACTTCTTTTCTATTAGAGTCATATCCCAATTTTAGAATGAGGTTCGGACAAGTTGCAAAGCCGGTGAAGCTTCTGTATTCCCGGTACGCTGCCCCCCTAGGCTCGAGCTGTCCGCTCGGGTAAGCCAGATCTAGAACAATACACCCAGGGTTTTAAACCTAGTATAACAAAACCTCATGCCGAATCCCTAGTAGGAACGCTTGTTTGCATCACGTGCATTTTATTTAGGGGACTCAACACAGGGGTTGGGTCCGTCTAGGACAGGTGTACCCGAAATCAAAAAGACCATCTTGATGCATTTTACTTGCTATTTGTGCATTTATTTGCTCCGGATTGCATGTTTACCGGCTTCTAAAATAATGGAGAAAGTTTGGAAAAATCAAAGTTGAGGTATGAGAGAGATAATTACCCATTTTTGAAAACCCGGTGTCCAAAAAGTACCGAAACTCTGCCGAATTTTTCATTATGTCAAAACTGCCCGAACTACGCAAGTTTGATTCCCACCGGATGTGGGTTACGTAGGCAACCCTCACCGGGTCCAACTCCTTTTTTTCCAAAAATAACGCAAAAAGAACAAAAAATGTTTTCATCTTGTCATAAATAAGTTGGGTAATGTCGTTCTTGTGTAAATAGCCAAAATGTCCCTAAAAGGACGCCGGAAGGCTGCTTTTGCAAGAATAGCCACCTATGGTACCTTTTTCAAGTTTTGGCCAATTAGCAGACACAACCCTAAAATCTTCTTCCCTGAGGTGCTGAAGGACCGTATTTGCAACGACGGTCTTTGTTTTAAAATGAAAAATTTTTGGAAAAAAAACTAATTATTTTCTTTCAAGTCAAAATAAATCATGGCTTTCTTTTTAACCAATCACTCTAAATAAATGTGCAGGATGAGCACAATTGAAAATGAACCTTTCACAGTCATTGAAGAGATTCCACTAGAACTCTATATGTGGTGGAACGACTTAGGGAAAGTCAGCAGAGATACTGTGGTAAAAGTTTTGGGCGGTCTTGTCGGTCTTCTGAAGATTAAACCGAGGTTGGATATAATTGAGGCTTTAGTACCTTTTTGGGATCCGACACATAATGTGTTCCATTTTTCTAACTTTGAGCTAACCCCACGCTGGAAGAAATAGCGGGCTATGCTGGTCTTAGTGGGAATCTCAGAAGTCGGTACCCAGTAGCACCAAGAGCAGTGACTCCTCATAAGTTTTTGGATCTTTTGAGCATCAGTCGAGAGGTTAAAGACGGAAAATTATCTGAGGGATTTTGTACATTCTACTTCTTGTACCGGCGTTATGGGGATCCCCACGATTTTGAATCTCCGGATACTGGTCTAACTCATTCGGGGAACAAAGATAAACGGGAAGCACGTCTGGGACTGGCTTTCATAGTGGCATTCTTGGGTGTCTTAATTTGCCCAAGAAAGGATGGAAATATAGAATTGGGCCTCATGGGAATGGTCGCTGTCATGACTAAAAAGGCTACTGGCACTCTTGTTCCAATGATCTTAGCAGAGATTTATCGAGCTCTAACTGTTTGCCGAGAAGGAGGAAAATTTTTTGAGGGCTGTAACATGCTTATACAACTCTGGATACAAGAACATCTTTGCCACCGTCCAGGGTACATGAACTATGGTATGACCGGTCTAAACTGTATTGAAGAACATGGAAACCGGTTAGAGGGTCATGAATTTCCAGAAGGTACGGAGGACTGGTTTGCACACTTGAGCTCCTTAACTTCAAGCAAAATTGAGTGGACATTCGGTGTGCTCTCGGTCACTGAAGTCATTTACATGTCAGCCGAGGTGTGTTATCTTCTCTTAATGGGCCTCCGGAGCATCCAGCCATATGCTCCGCACAGGGTGCTACGCCAGCTAGGCAGGTTTCAACTATCCCACATGATGAAGATCTGAGCCGACAAGTCATCGAATTGGGTCCAAAAGCTGTGTTCCCAGAAGCAAAAGTTCGTCACATTTGGAATCAGTGTAGGTTTCTAGAGCCAAAGACTCGGGTAAGGGATCTATCCAAAGGTGAGCTAGAGCCTAGTTACACGACATGGTTTGGTAAAACGATTCAGGTCCACCAAGAGCCTGAACGGCCTGCTAAAAGACCCCTGTTTAACCAAAAATTAGATTTTAGGTCAAAGCTTGAATTTAGAAGAACTCGGGTTACTGATAATCCGAAAAAAGTATATAAGAAAGAAATTTTTGAATAATATAATCAGAAAGCAAATAAATCAAAGTATATTCTAGTAGTGTTTTTTCGTGTCCTTTCAGTTGTTTGTGACTTTCCCTTTTATAGCTGTTTTGGGAATACAGACTTTACCTTTGTCATAATAAGACAATTATGGGTAATTAATGACCTTAAATGTTACATTATGCAATCATATACATTAAATACATATTCTCTAACGTTTCTAGTATTTGATACTCATTAAATGTTGTATCTGGGCTCTTTTTTGCTGTCAGATTCATTCCTTTGACTCTTCTCGATCTTTGACCTTTAAATGTCTTGAATAGGTATGAGCGTTGAATTATTTGTATGACTGCTCGTGCCTTCTTCATTTAACTTGCTCGTATCTGTTGTTGGTCGTGTCTGTTAACCAACCTTAATTCTTTGACTGTTTGATCAGTCTACGTGTCATGACACGTCACCATATATATATAAATACAATTTTCCCCAATACAGATAGTCCCCCCACTTTCCATTTATTCGTCAGTTTGAATATTTGGGAAGTGGAATTCATCAAAGGAGAATTTTTGTCACCATTAATGTTCTGATAGAGTTGACGCTTTAATTGTCACTTCCATTTAATGCTTTAAACACATGTCATCTTCTTATTGGTTCCACAGTTTACAACACTTTTTCAGGCTGTTTTTTCGGCTCCACTATTCATGAAGTATCAGTTACCATTATTGTGATCCTTCCATTACTGCGTTTTTACTTTTGACGGTCGCCCATCAGTATAAATTCAATTTTTCCTTTCACCTTTTACCACATAAAACTTTTTCCTTGAACACTTGAATTGTTCGAATCTCTGTTTACTTCTTTTTCTTCCTCATCATGTCTTCTTCGAACCCTAACCCTAAGAGAGTTCCTATTTTAGGCAATTTTCCCAATGCCCCTGTTAGACATAGAAGGGGTGGGAGACTTCGTAGCTTAGGATCCTCTCGTGGTGGTGGTTCTGCCATGCCTTCTCCTAGTCCTGGTTCTTCCTCTAGAACTAGAGGTTCTTTTACTCAAAAATCATCTTCTAAGAGCAAGGAGGCCTCTGAACCATTACAGGAACCCTTGGTAGAAGAAATAGTCCCTAACGATTTATCTTTTCAGCACGATAGACAATCACTTCAGACCCAAATTTCTGGTTTAGATCGTGCTGATGCTTACCCCACTATGATTACAGAGATTTTAGCTCCCATAGTTCGCAAAGATTGTCACTGGAGTAACGATTTTCCCATTGTAATACCCAATCCAAATCAGAGGATTACTTCATATATTACCGGACTCTCTTTCGTTTACACATACCCTTTTACTCTTGGGTTTAAACCAGCTATCGACCCAGTAATTCTCGATTTCTGTCGTTTCTTCAAAGTTTGTTTAGCACAGATTGGCCCGCTTGTATGGAGGGTTGTTGCTTGTTTAAGGCATCTGGCCAATTTGGCAAACGTTGATTTCACCTTCTCCCACCTAATTCATCTATACTCCCTTAGACTTTTTCGTAATGGCGTCTTTACCTTAGTGGCTAGGAGTAAGAGGGTTTTGGTGAGCCTAGAAGATGATAAGGATCGTGGCTGGTATGCCCGATTTGTTGCTGCCCCCACAGTTGGTTTAGTGGGTGAACAAAACGTTCCCTTCCCTGAGAAGTGAAACTTTGCACGTAAGTCTCTCATCTCTCCTGTACCTCTTTCTTTCGAATTTACAAATTTCTTTAACTTTGTTTCCTCTTTTTTTTAGCAACCATGGGAGTTGTGGAGAACATTCCCAATTTTCGTGGTTGGGTAGATAAATTGTTGAAGATCGCTCCTATGGAGGCTAGGTCTTGGAAATTTATTTCTAATCATCATGGTTGGAAAGTAAAGACTCACGGTATGAGTTTTTGTCTTTCTGATATGTAAAATTTTTCCTTTATTGCCTTTAACTTTCAATTTTCTCTTTGTCAAGTTTTGCTATTCGAGGTGTTACTGCTGAAGCAGTTGCAGCTTCTCATTTAGGAACCCAACTTTCTTTAGAAAGTGCCCAGGATATTCTTCTGAAAAGAAAAACCGCAGACGATGATAGCTCCGACGAAGAAGAGGAGGATGGTTCCTTGGTGAAAAGGCCAAGAGTTCGGAGACGTATCGTCTCTGATGAAGCTGAAGTTTCTCATCATCTTTCTCCTACCGGGCCTGTTAATCTCTTCTCTGATGATGATGTTGCTACTCCTCATGATATTCATGAGTCGATTAACCAGCTTTTCGTTAGTGGTTTTGAGTATGGCGAGTTAGGACCCGTTTTGGATGAACCTCCCCTATCTTCCTCTTCAACTCCCATATCTTCAGTTCCTTCCCTTCCTTCTTCTGTCGTACCTTTGGTTCCTTCCTTATCTGCTCCAACTTCTTCCGTACCTCCCGCTGCTGTTTTTACTTCTTCTACTGCTCCTCCTTCTACTGTCCACAATGTGGAAGCGGGTTCTACAAGTAAAAGGATTGCTATGAGGAGCGTGACTATTGAAGTGCCTGCTAACAACAGCCTTTTGAAGAAATCCGGTCAAGCGGATGTTTGGCTTGAACCTTTAATAGGCCCAATTGAGAAAGAAAAAATGAATAGCCATAGCTGCCTGACTCTGATGAACGACATAGTTCATTCCACCTTGAAGGTATGCCCCTTCTTTCTTTAATTTTGCCAGAATTTTTCTAGAATTCTAATTTTTCTTTCCTTATCATTTTCAGGCCAACCTTATTGGTACAGAGCTGATGAGCAGAATTTCTTTATTAGAGAAGGTGGCACGTGACTCTGAAAAGGCTGTTCTTGATTCAGAGAGGGAAGCTCGTGACTTTCAGTTGGAAGCAGTTAATTGGAAGGACCAATTTGATAGTGCTCAAATAACAATACAAGATTTACAAGAAAGTAAGAATAACTTGGAACAGTAGGTGAGAACATTAACTTCAGAGCTTGCAGTTGTCAAGGCTTCTTCAAGTCAGGCTGAGAAAGAAAGAGAGCGTCTCGAGTCTTCTTTCTCAGAACAATTATCTAAATCAAGTGAAGAGATTAGAGAGCTGAGAGCTCTTTTAAGTCAAAAAGAAGTTTATGCTGGAGATTTGATGCAGAATTTGACTTATACCCAAGAAAATCTGCGAACTTCTAAAGACCAGGTGAAGGCCTTAGAAAAATCTCATGCCTCTCTCCAAGCCTCTTATAACTCAGCTCTGAATGAAAATGAAGGTCTCAAAAATGAAATTGCTGCTTGGGAAAGAGATTATGAGCTTCTTGAAGATAAGGCTGCAGTTGATGTAAGCTGGGCTTTTCTGAACTCCCGTCGTGATGCCTTAGTTGAAGCCAGCCAAGAAAACTTTAATCTGGATTCAGAGTTAGCTAAGGTGATGGAGACTATTGAAAAAGCTCAACAACCACTGGACTTCCCTTCTCCCGCGATTGAAGTTTCCGAAGCTGAAGCTACCGGAGTTGATGTTCCCGTGGGTGAAGTTCCGGTGAGTGAGGCTCCCTTAACTGAAACTTCTGCAGTTGAAGTCCCCATGACCGCTGGAATTGCCTCGGGTGATGCACCCTCTTCAAGCTCAATCGTGCCCCTTGTTGCAAGTCAAGTTGAAACTTCATCTATTGATACTCCAATGGTTGGAAATCAACCCGCTTCTGTTGGCGATGCTGTTCCAGTTGAGCCCGCTGATGATCCTTCTTCAATCCTTTCCTCTTAGTGAAAAAATTTATATCTGTTTTTGAATTCCCCTTTTTGCAGGTACCTATTTGGAAAACCGTGTTTAAAGTTCTTGGATTTATTTGAGAGTTTTTGTAATCAAACCCTTGGCTATCACTTGAGGGTTGATTTTTAGAAGTACAAGTCCCCAATTCTTGTTATGGGGCATTTTGTATAAACAATTCGATGACTAAGTTTATACTTAGTCTTTAGTTTTAAATATTAAGAAGTTTTTATTATCATTGAACTTCCGTCTGTTCTATTCTTGCCTTTTTATTTTCAAGGACTTAAAGAATAGTCTGCATTTTTGTTCTTTGAAAAATGCTTCTGTTAATCCCATGACTAAATAACATGAGTTTTATAAAAGAGGGCCCTTTTATATTTTGACACTTAATGAAGAAGACGTCTCAACTTCATAATGGTGTGATCATACGATAAAAGAAATAGGAACACACATGTTTTTTGCAATAACTTCGACAAATTTTTATTTCTGAACTTTGACAAGTTTTGAATAATACTTTACATGTGTTTGAATTACATCTATAACTTTCTCGTAACTGTTTTCCTTGTAACAGATTTATACAAGAGAAGAACAATAGATACGGGGTTTTTCCTTATAACCCGTTTTAGTACATAGTCCCTTTAGCTCCAAAACATTAGGAAGAGTTTGAGGGATGACTCCATTGTTCTTATGGGAAAGAATACTACGATGCCATGACTTCGTAACTTTCACTCCGCACTTGATTCTTCTAGGCTTGATTTTCTAAATCTTCTTTGCCTTTGCCTTTTTCATACACGTGACTGTATATACTATATAGTCCCCCAAGTGTTTGAGTGTTGAAATATGAAGCCTCGAGCACTTGGTAGTCTCTTTCGCCTGGTCCTTTTCCTGAAAAGGAAATACATACGGGACTCGGGGGTGCGATTATAGATGAAGACTGTTTAACCCGTATATACTTCTATCAGAATAATTGTAACCTTGGGCTAGGAATTTTAGTTTATTCCATTTTGCCTTACAGGTCGTGACTCATCATTTAGTACGGGTTAGCGTTTTGCCTATCATCTAAAATCGTTAGTAAAATTTTAACAATTCAAAAAATATAATTTAACATGGTGATACCTGACCGTGGGTTTTTCATTAGAAGTAGTATCTCTTCAAATGAACTGCATTCACATGTGAAGGAAGCACCTTCCCGTCCATTGTTTCCAACTCGTATGCTCCTTTTCCTGCAATATCTCGAACTCTGTAGGGTCCTTCCCAGGTTGGACTTAGTTTACCCGCATTGGCCGCCTTTGTAGATTGAAAAACCTTTTTAAGCACGAAGTCCCCAGTTTTGAAGTATCGCAGTCGCGCTTTCCTGTTATAATATCGTTCGATCACTTGTTTTTGTGCTGCC
>NW_017674428.1:0-768 GCF_001879085.1 Nicotiana attenuata
AATTTAGGAAACTTTTATTAATGGTTAGAAAATTGCCTAAATAGTTAAGAGTTCGACCTTGTAAGCCTTTATTTACTAGTTCTTACTTTATTTGATTAGTTTGGGATTGTTCGGCTTCGAATTAAGGACTTGGGCTCGTTCTTGGACATTGGAAGTGCACTTTGGAGCGAGGTGAGTCTCCTTTCTAACCTTGTAAGAGAGAATTGTCCCCATAGGATTATAAATGAGAAATTGTTGTTAAATGCGGGGGCTACGTACGTACTAGGTGACGAGAGTCCGTGCGTAGCTACTATAATGATAATTGTTCGGGTAGTTTAGGACCCACGTCATGTGTAATTGGGGAATATTTCTTGTTTTAAATTGCCAATATGATCATTTATGATTTGCTAGAGACTTGAGGAAATGAAAAGTGAAACTTATGAGTTTGTGAGTCTTGGTAGGAATTACCTTGTATGTAATTGAGCCTTATGTGCTTTCCTGATATTTTCTTGATGATTATGGACCGGGCCGATCGCCTTGGTGAGAATAGATGCATCTATGGTTCATGCCGCTCGACCCTCGGCAGTGCACAATTTTTTTTCTGTTGGAGCGGCCGTCGACCTCGGCATGATTGTGCATGATTTATATGCTTACATTTAGATATGAAATGATCACTTATTTAATATAGAAAAGGGAAAACTGGTAGTTTAATTATGTCAAGAACATGAATATGACTCTTCTCTTAAACTTGTGTTATTGGAAATTCTTCATGCTGTATATCTCACTTTA
>NW_017674428.1:5001-5904 GCF_001879085.1 Nicotiana attenuata
TATATATATATATATATATATATATATATATATATATATATATATATATATATATATATATATATATATATATATATATATATATATATATATGCAATAGAAGGAATACAGAAATAAACCAGTCAAGAGGGATGGGGAGCATGCTATAGGGGATGCAACAGTCCGGATATAAGATCAACAAATAGAAGGTGAAATTGTACGGCTGCAATATCAACAAGAATAAAATTCAACAAATTGCACGGCACCATCCTTCGCGCTTTTACTCTCGTTCTCACCAATATAGGCAAATAAAGTGCACGACATCAACTTTCGTGCTTTTCCTCTCATAAACACTCATATCATGGCACGGAATGACCCTTCGTGCATTAGTAATAAAATCAGGGCACGGAATGTTCCTTCGTGCATTAATAATCAAAACATGGCACGGAATGTTCCTTCGTGCATTAACACATTCTCAACACAAATCGTGCACGGCATCAACCTTCGTGCTTTATCACTCTTCCTCACCCAAGCAACAATCACAAGCAAAGGGGCGAGGGGATAGATAAACAATAATAAGAGTCCCGGCAAGGGAAACCATAAGTAAACAGCTAAATCCCGGCAAGAGAGCAACAACAATAACTTTCACATCCCGGCAAGGGAGATAATCAATATACGAGAACAGCCTGGCAAGGGAATAATCACATCTCTTTCTCTTTCTTTCATTTCTTACTCAAGAATCACCTTATTATTCGAGCCAACGCTCCAAAGAGTTTACAAATAATAGTTCTTTCTCATACTCTTCACATTATATAGAAATCATCAATTAAACAAGGAAGAGTCACAACAAAATAGGAATAGGCACAAATAAGGACTCATGGTCATGCTAGACACCAATGTATAGATACTCGTCACCATGCCTAT
>NW_017674428.1:10174-15622 GCF_001879085.1 Nicotiana attenuata
GACGAGCCCTCCGCGACCGCGAAGACAAAATCACCCAGCACTGCTGCTGCATTTTTCTGCTGCATTTCTAAGTCCAAATCTTCCCGTTTAGCCATCCGAAATCACCCCGAGGCCCCCGGGACCTCAACCAAAAGCACCAACATATCCCAAAACATCATACAAACTTGCTCCAATCATCAAAACACATCAAACAACACCAAAATCATCAATTCTCATCGGATTCAAGCCTAAGTTCTTCTAAAACTTCCGAAACACGCATTCGATCAAAAACCCAACCAAATCACCTCTGAATCACCTGAAATTTTGCACACACATCCCAAATCACCTAACAAAACTACTACAACTCTCGAAATTCCATTCCGACCCTCGGATCAAAATCGTCTCACCTATCAACCGGATATCGCCAAAATGCTAACTTTGCCAATTCAAGCCTAATTCTACATCGGACCTCCAAAATCACTTCCGATCACACTCCTAAGTCACAAATCATCCCCCGGAGCTAACCGAATCACCGAAAATCACATCCGAGCCTTCTAACTCATAAGTCAACATCTGGTTGACTTTTCCAAGCCAAACCTTCCTTAAAGAGACTAAGTGTCTCATTTCCTACCAAAACCAATCCAAATCAACCCTAACACACCAAATGCCGATAATGAAACATGAAGAAGCATAGAATGGGGAAAACGGGGCAGTGATACATGAGATGACGGGTCGGGTCTTCACATCCTCCCCAACTTAAACAAACGCTCGTCCTCGAGCGGGTCAAGAAACATACCTGAAGTCTCAAATAGGTGAGGGTATCTGCTCTGCATCTCCTGCTCGGTCTCCCAGGTAGCCTCCTCCACGGGCCGACCTCTCCACTGCACCTTCACCGAGGCTATGTCATTTGATATCAATTTCCGAACCTGACGACCCAAAATAGCTACTGGCTCCACATCATAAGTCAAATCCTCATCTAACTGCACCGTGCTGAAGTCCAAAACATGAGACGGGTCCCCAACATACTTCCGGAGCATGGAACATGGAATACCGGATGAACGCCCGACAAGCTGGGTGGCAAAGCAAGCATATATGCCACCTCTCCAATCCTCCTAAGTACCTCAAAAGGCCCAATGAACCGCGGACTCCACTTCCCTTTCTTTCCAAACCTCATAACGCCCTTCATGGGCGAAACCTTCAGCAAGACCTTCTCGCCCACCATATAAGATACATCTCGAACCTTCCGGTCCGCATAACTCTTCTGACGCGACTGAGCTGTACGAACTCTCTCCTGGATCACTTTCACTTTCTCTAAGGCATCCTGAACCAACTCTGTCCCCAATAGCCTAGCCTCGCCGGGCTCAAACCAACCAACTGGAGATCTACACCGTCTCCCATACAAGGCCTCATACGGTGCCATCTGAATACTGGACTGATAGCTGTTGTTGTAGGCAAACTCTACAAGCGGCAGGAACTCGTCCCAAGAACCTCCGAAATCAATCACACAGGCACGTAACATGTCCTCCAATATCTGAATGGTACGCTCAGAGTGCCCGTCCGTCTAAGGATGAAACGTTGTGCTCAGCTCCACCTGTGTACCCAACTCTCGCTGAAAATTCCTCCAAAACTGGGAAGTAAACTGAGTACCCCTATCTGAGATAATAGAAACTGGAACCCCATGCAACTGAACAATCTCCCGGATGAAGATCCCTGCCAGCCGCTCTGAAGAATAAGTCGTACACACCGGAATGAAGTGCGCGGACTTTGTCAGCCGATCCACAATCACCCAAATCGAATCAAACTTCCTCGAGGTCCGAGGAAGACCACTCACAAAATCCATGGTGACTCTCTCCCACTTCCACTCGGAAATAACCATCTGCTGAAGTAGACCACCCGGTCTCTGATGCTCATATTTCACCTGCTGACAATTGAGACATCGAGCTACATAACCCACAATATCTTTCTTCATTCTCCTCCACCAATAGTGCTGCCTCAAATCCTGATACATCTTCGCGCCACCCGGATGAATAGAATACCGCGAGCTATGGGCCTCCTCCAGAATCAACTCTCTAAGCCCATCTACAAATCCGGCCCCGCATCCTCAATACACCATCATCACCAATGGTCACATCTCTGGCATCGCCATACTGAACTCTATCCTTGAGGACAAGCAAATGCGGATCATCATACTGGCGCTCTCTGATGTGATCATATAAGGAAGACCGAGAAACCACACAAGCCAATACCCGGCTGGGCTCTGAAATGTCTAATCTCACAAACCGATTGGACAAAGCCTGAACATCAACTGCAAAGGGCCTCTCCCCAACTGGAATATACGCCAAACTCCTCATACTGACTGCGTTTCGGCTCAAAGAATCGGCCATTACATTGGCCTTTCCCGGATGATATCACACCTCCTTTTTCACTACTACACCCCGTAAAGAGTATAATAAAGGGAGTTATTTCCAACTTGAAGTGACAATCGAAACGAGATTCATTTTATTAAGAGATTCAGAGTCGCCACTTGGGAGATTTATGGTGTCCCAAGTCACCGGTTTGAATCCCGAATCGAGGAAAAGGTTTGACTCTGTTTAACAGTCGCAAACCAGAAATTCGAGTAAGGAATTCTGTTAACCCGGGAGAAGGTGTTAGGCATTCCCGGGTTCTGTGGTTCTAGCACGAATATGATTTTAATACATGTTTTAACTTATGTGCTTTTTAACCGCTTTTATTATTATTATTATTTAAAAGAGAATTGCAACGTCGTGAAAATATGTCTCGAACCGCGTCACATAAATGCACACGCGATTTTTGACAAATTTTGACTTCGTTGATATTTGGATTTGGGTCACATAAATGCGCACCCGAGTTTAGGAAGGTAGATTATTAAAATACGCGCCTAAAGCAACTAACGCGTGGTTAACTTTGCGAGGGCTATGGAAATTCGCCTAATGGCGCACCTCGAGTTCTAAGTATTTTAAAGAAATAATTAAAGAGGGCCACGCAATTTGTGATTTTATTTGGCACGGCGCACCTCGATTCTAAATTAAAAGAGAATACTGACTACGTTTTGAAGGGCCACAACTGTTTGGATTATATAATATGGCTCACCCCCTCTAATTAAACTCACTGAACCAAGGTTAAGGAAATTATGCCTACTCTTAAATGAATGCTCGAATCCAAATTATTAATTGTGAGACTGTCCGTATTTTCATTCTTGAAGACTGGGCCTGACTTTAAAATAAGGAAGGGCCAACGCACAGGGGAACCCTAGAAAGCAACGCAAAAAAGATTTTTGGGCTTGACCAACCGGTCTTCACATGAGGATGTAATCTGATTTCCATTGCTGGCCCAAACGTAAGCCCAATCCTTGGGGAAATCAGGCATCCCCAGAAGGTAGGACTCCCCATTAAGGCTGTATGGTGGGCCGGTCTGGGACCGGGACCGGACCGGGCCCGCGGTCTTAACGGGCTAAACGGTCCCGGCGGGCCGGTCCTGGTGGGCCGGTCCCTGATGGTGTAGAAAGCCCGTGGCGGGCTGGTCTCTTGCGTGAGGCCCACGAGACCGGGACCGCTAAGCCCGGGACCGGCAGGCGGTCCTGGGCCGGTTCAACCGGGCCTAACGGTCCTAACGGGCTCCAACGGCTCTTTTCTAAAAAAAAAAATTTTTTTTTAAAAACGACCAACTGTCAGATTTTAAAATCTAGCCGTTGGCCTTTAATTTCAACCGTTTGGAACTTTAAAAAATAGCCATTTGGCCCCCAAACTTTATTTTAACCCCAAACTTTATATAATTACACTTTTTTCCAATTCTCAACTATAATACCCCTCATTCTTTCATTTTTACTCACCAATTCATCAATCTATCTCAATCTCTCTCAATCTATATCTAATTTCTCTTCTATAATTGCTTATTTTATTATTGCAATTTCGTGAAAAATTGTGAAGTTGGTGAATTGAAGTATTCAAGTCTTCAAGTCTCAACTTATTGTTAATTTTCAAGAGTTTGTTCGGACATTCAGTAAATCTCGTTCCATACTCTTAAGTAAGAATATTAATTTTTGTGAATGCATTTTAATTTAGTATTAATTATAATGGCAATTTTCCTCTGAAAAAAATGATTTGGTGGTAAGGAAAGCTAAAGTGGTGAAGATGTCTCCAACTACTACCCTTCCCCCGGTCCCCGACCACACCTATATACCCGTCCCTGCTGCTCCATATTATATTATGATAGTGAATAACCCATTGTTTTCAATTTTCTGATAGTGAATTTTGCCATAATGGTTGCAACAAGGTGAACATTAAATGAAGAAGTTTGAATGCTTTTAATCCCTAATCAAACTATCTTAGAAAAATGATGAGAAAATTGAGATGTAGATGAAACCACAACCGACTTCTAGATATTCACGCTTACTAGTCCTGTTAATAGCAACTGGCCGAAAAACCAGATGTACTCAGCAATCAGGCCCGCCGATCCCCCTGTAGAAACCCCTACTTTTAATAGACACCTTCTAAAACCTAGAAACATCCATTTAGTTTGGAATTTTTTTACTCAAGTAAGAAAATAAAGGACTAGGTGGTAAAACTTAGTGGGGAAATTGCTGGCGCATAAATATACTGGAGACCGTAGCGGTACGGGTAGTTTGGCTAGGCACATACAAACACACCCTAGAGATAAAGTTAAATATTTACAAATGAAAGCGCAGCAAGAGGGGACAAGTGTAGATACTGCGGTTAACCCTAGTACAGGTTCAAATCTAGTTCAACCAGGAATTAACACTGTGACCGGTGGTATTTTATATTACGATCCTAATAAAGATCGTGAAGAATTAGCAAAGATGGTTACCGTTATGTGCTTACCATATACTTTTCCTTCTAACCCTAATTTTGTGCATTATATTAGAAAAGTTTTTAATCCTACTTATAAAGGTTGGACTTAGAGAGTATTTTAAAAAATGTGATGAATTTGGCCTTAGAGAAAGAAAGATTCCTAAACCTTGTCCAACTAGATGGAATTATATGTACGAAAGTTTAGTAGTTGCATATGAATATAGAAACCCAATTAATGCAACGTTTAATGCTCGTGTTGGTGGTGAGGATGATGATGAAATCCTTACAAATCAAGATTGGACGAATGTAAAAATTCTTATAGATTTTTTAGAACATTTTCAATTTGCTACAAATGCATTTTCTGGACAATATTATCCTACTATTTCAAATTGTTTAGTTTATATTGCAGCACTATGTGATTTGTTTGTTGAATTTTCGGAGGGTGGGGAAATTTATAAACTTGCTATAAATGCAATGAAAAAAAAGTTTAAAAATATTTTTTCCCTATCCCCCCTATTTATGGTGTTGCTGCAATGTTAAATCCTACAATGAAATTAGGAGGTCCTCACTTTTGGTACTCAAATATTTATAAGGCTTTAGATCTTTCAGTTGAGGAATTTTCTACACTTGCAGAGGCAAA
>NW_017674428.1:17677-77690 GCF_001879085.1 Nicotiana attenuata
TAATTTATTATGCATGCCAATTTAGTTTTACTATTGATTTGTTATTTTACATTTTCGTCAAACACTTTAATAATTAGATTTCTATATTATATATACTACATATATTTATATAGCCATGCATAAGAGCAATTTATATATATACATACACATATGGTTTACAAGAAATTGCCTTAAATAAAAAAAATTTAAAAAAAAAGCCCGAAAATAAAAAAAGTCCGTTAGGCCCGCTAAGCCCACGAGCCCGGCCCATTTAGCCCAGGACCATATGGGCTTAGGCCCATCACGGGCTGGTCCTACCCATTGAGCCCACGAAGCCCGGGACCGCGAAGCCCGGGACCGCCAGAGCCCGGGACTGCTAAGCCCAGGCCCGTTTAGCCCGGCCCGTTTAGCCCATTTAGGCCCGGGCCCGGCCCACCATACAGCATTACTCCCCATCGAGTCTTTGAGCTTACAGAAGGCGGATTATGTAAAGCAAAAATGAGTACAACTTTCAAGCTTTGCAAGTCACAATTCGAATCCCTAAACATCACAAGCACTGAATCATTTAAAGAGATAAACAAGCCTTCATTAATTGACATTCTAAGTACTAATTAAGGAGCAAACTTTTATGATAATCAAAATAGGGGCCGATTTCCATTCATTATACGAAATAGGACTCAATAATTCTCAAACTTCATTAGATTTGAAGACTCAAAAACACCTAGTATTCAGTACTGCACAAATTCACCAAGCAGAATCCTAATTGCAACTTTGCTTTCTCTCTTTTTTTTCAACAGAAATGAGCTTCAAATGTTTGTAATATGTCATTAATTGACATACCAAACCTGGAGCACAAATGAGCTAGTCGAAATAAAATGTAATCAAGAGGGATAACATGGCAAAGTACTAACAGTAACTAAAGTCAAAACAGGAAGACAAGAATGAATCTACATAATCAAAGTCCACAGTCCAGTTTATCAATACACGTAAGAAATGCTCAATAGGAATCTCTTACACACAGTTCAGGAAAAAGAAACCTAATCAATAGTTATAACTCTAGATCTAGGTACTAAAGGCAAAATGGAAGTAAAATAACAGAGGTATCAAACTTAAATTCAACCTTCATTCAACACATTTCAAACTGTTACAGGTTCAACAATTGGTCCTTAACTATGAGCTAAGGAAAGTACCTGGAAGAAGAAAGAGATTAAGGAAGAGGTAAGAAGCAGCAGGTTCAACAACAATATGTAACAGTGTTTCAGTAACAAAATCAACCCCAGAGATGATCAGGAGAAATCCATTTAAACCAAATTCGAAACTAAACAATGTCAAAAGAAACCAGCTATCAAAAATCCAACCCAACTGAACCAAAACACTCCAATACCAGATTGATTCAACTCCTTTCAAGCTTCTTATGTTCAGAACTTATTTCAGAATAGAGACTCTTAGGAATTTCACGAAAATTTCAATAGAATAGTGAAAACTCTTTGTAATTTTTCAGCCGCCTATGATTCTCTATTTTTTTAGCTCTCCAAATCTTGCCTTGAAAGGCAAGAATGATACCTTATATAGGCTTAGCCATAGGGCAGCCCTCAAGACCACTTATTTACCCTTTACCCCCCTTCTTAGTTCTTATTTTAGCTTAGGGGTCCCTGAATTCTTAACTTGTTCCCCAAGTTCTACTACCCAAATCCTGAAAATTCAAATCCAAACCCACCCTGGAAGCTTCTCTTTCTGTTACAAAAGATTCTCTAACCCCCAAATACCTAAATTACCCTCCCAGACCCTGATATTTATCCTCAGATAGCCACACACAAATGGGTCAATCCAAACCAAACAAGCAGAGCTCTAAAGCTGTTGCTGGGACGGGTTAAGCAAATCAAAAGGCCCAACATCTTACCCTATTCCGAGACTCCCAAAATTCTGACCCAAACCCTTCTACACAAAACCCAAACAAGCAACCAATAATGAAAACAGAACTTGATGAAACACCCAACTAAAACAACATTGAATTAATTTAACACCCATTATAGTATAGCGAAACTCAAATCGATCATGAAAACTCAAATCAAGCACATAATGTTCAACAATCTGGATACTAAAATTAACAGGGATACTAGAAAATAGCAATCCTAAACAATGTTAATTATTATACTAACACGACTCGGTCTTAAAGACACTTCCAGAACAGTAAAAGAAAAATAGATAGACGAGAGACAGGAGAGGGAAAGGAGGGGACAGTGATGAAAGATAACCAAATAAACGGAGAAGAACGAGGAAGGAATGGAAGCAGAAACGAAAAATAGGGAAAAGACAAGAGACGAAGAGAAATACCTAAAAGAGAAAACAAACGGCTGGCTTGAACGAACTCCGGCATCTTCGATTCGACCCGAAATTGATATTGACTGCATGTTCTCCTTGAGAACAAACGAACAATATTGATTTCAAGCCTAATCGTTCCTAAGAGCTTGAAGACTTTGAGAGATTCCCTTCTCCTTCGGTTTCGGATTGGAAACGGGTCCGATTTGGCAAGGATTTTGGGAAAAATGGTGACGAATTAGGATGCGGGGAGGAGTGATGGTTGCATGGCCCGATTTTGGTGGTGGCTTGAGCCTTTTCACCGGTAACAATGGCGGGATCTTGAGGGTGTTAGGGTTCACTGTGACAGAGGGAATGAAAGAGGGTGATGAAGCGTTGGTTTGGTCGTGTGTTTGACTGAAGACTTAGGACATTTTTTTGTAATGTGGGGCAAAGTGTGTTGGCCGTTGGATGAGAATGAAAGGAAGGCCAGGATTTGGAGATACCCAAACGGGGTCGTTTGATGGAGAAGGGGCTGGACCGAGTTTGGCATGGAATTGGGCTGGGGTGGTTTTGATTTAGGTGAAAATAATTTAGGCTTAGGAGATAGCTGAAGCAGCCCAAACGAAATCTCTTCTTTTTCCTTTCTTTTATTTGTTTTTTTCCTTTTCCTAAATTCTTTTAATTCCCTTTTTCTTTTCTTTTCCTTTTTCAGAATTAATACAAATCCTAAAATAATTCTTAGAAACTAATTAATTCATTAAAGTCCCTAAATAATAGTTAACTCGACAAATTAAAAGGAAAAAATACTTTAAAATACAAGTCAAAATTAAAAGAGCAAATTACACTATTTTTTGAGATTTTCCATTTTTATAAAACAACCAATTTGTTAATTAATCCTAAAATACAAAGTTAAATCCTAAATGCAAAGATGCGAGACATCTTTGTATTTTTTATGAATTAAAATGTACAGACAAAGGCAAACAATTAACAAAAAGTGTCATAAAAATCCCCAAAATTGCAAATAATGAAAGAAGTTATTTTGTTTTGAATTTATGGGAGTAATTCATATAGGGCAAAAATCACGTGCTCACAGCTGCCCCTCTTTGCTCGGAAACACGAAGAGTTTTCGTGCAATGATAAGTGAGCGGATACGAGCGATTTTTGCCCGTTTGAATACTCCGTGTGAAGCATTTTTGAAAGAGTTGACCGCGCCCTGCTTCTGAGGTTGCCTACATATCCATGGCAAAGAGGGGCAGCTGTGAGCACGAAAAAAGGAGGAGCTGTCACACCTCCTTTTTCTACTACACCCCCGGAAGAGCATAAAGGAGTTTTTCCACTTAAAGGACAATCGGAACGGGATTTATTATTAAGATTTCAGAGTCGCCACTTGGGAGATTATTGGTGTCCCAAGTCACCGGTTGAATCCCGAACCGAGGAAATTATGACTCTGTTAACAGTCGGCGAACCAGAAATTCGAGTAAGGAATTCTGTTAACCCGGGAGAAGGTGTTAGGCATTCCCAGGTTCCGTGGTTCTAGCACGGTCGCTCAACTATCATATTTGGCTTATTTATTTGATTTTAGTACATGTTTTAACCCATGGGCTTTTTAACTTTGAACCGCTTTTATTATTATTTTTTTTTTTTAAAGAGAATTGCAACGTCGTGAAAACACGTCTCGAACCACGTCACATAAATGCACCCGCGGTTTTTGACACATTTCGACTTCGTTGAGATTTGGATTTGGGTCACATAAATGTGCACCCGAGTTTAGGAAGGTAAAATTATTAAACAAAACGGGCCTAAAGCAACTAGCGTATCATTAACTTTTGCGAGAGGCCATGAAATTCGCTAAATGGCTCACCCCGAGGTCTAAAATATTTTAAATATGATTAAGAGGGCCACGCTATTTGTGATTTTACTCGGCGCGGCGCACCTTGAATTATTTTAAGGCCAATCTAAGAGAAATATAATTTTCTATTAAGCATTGTCTAATTTATTTTAAGAGTCGTTCCAGCTGTATTCAAACCAAACGTTCAGAGTTTTGGGGGCCTCAAACTGAGTCCAATACTAAAGGAAATAAATAAACTGGGCTTTAGGCCCGAGCATACGCCAGTCTTCATTTTAATGAAATTGAATGACATGCAGTGGGTCATGTGACGTTCTAGGTAGGTCTTCGTATAGCTGGGCCAAATTAAGCCCCAATCTACAAAGATTCTTACCAGATTTCTAAGGAGGGAACGGGCTGGCTCAATGAACCAGTGATATCTGGGCTCATTACCATGTAATTTAGCCCAGACCTCCTTTGCACAACAAGCCAGAATACTAACTCTACAATCAATTAGACCCAATGGTCCTATGCAAAAGAAATGTTCAAGTTCATTCAGAAGATGTACTGGATTAGGCCCATTGAATTCGAATTTAGCACTCATTAAAATTTCTGATAACAAACCCAAGCCCCTAAGATAACTGGCGTACAATGTAGATATCAACATTGATAACATGTTCAAGCAGTGCATTGTTAAAACTGATAACATGTACAGAATCTGTAGTGAGCACGCCTACCACTTTTAGATTTAAACCATGAAAACCTGTTATATAATTCGAACTAACTCCATTAAGTTGAGATTATATCCTAAGCTCAAATTTCATGATAAACAACCAAACTAAATATACTTGATCCAGTCTCATTTACAGAATATCTAAGCAAGTAGAACAGTCCTAATTATACAAATGGTATAAGGTTCAAATAATATGATTGCTTCACTGCTCTTAAACAAAAATGGACACAGGAGAGCTAAGAGAACAAATCAAGTAACATTTATTATTGAAGCTGCAAAGCAGTCCTATATTGAATCTTCGTAGATCTTACAAGGCCCAAAAGTGTACCTGGGAGTGAATAAACAAAATGAGAAATGGAGGTCAGCTGAGCAACAATGAACAGCAGCAACGTACAATGACCAGTGTTGAACAAACAGGGAACAAATGATCACAACAAGGTCCAGAAATGAATTCAACAGTCCAGAAGTGTTTGAAATCGAACAGAGCTAACAATTCAAACCAAAACCAACTTGAATAAGCATAAACGATCTCGCAAATGAACCCAGGACCTTTTACAACCTCAATAAACCAGAATTCCACTTGAATACACTAAATGCAACGTCACACTTAACTCAGAAACTTTGTAGAACTTCAATTACTAAGAAGATGGTTGCTAAAACTAGTAAGTAACCTAATGTAACAGTGTTTTTTTTGGTTTTCTTTAGCTTTTACTCATTTTTTTTTGATTTTCTGAAAAATTTCAGTTCTGAGAGAGATTTCAAATTCTAGATCTAGGTTTTTGAATCTGAAACTATAGCCTATTTTTGGTGGTAATTTTAGAGGCTCCAAAACTTGTGACTTAAGGCATTAAAGGCTACCTTATATAGGCAAGAATAGGGGCAGAAAGTTCTGGAACTCATTCCCCATTCTCCCCCCTTTTTTATTTTAGAAATTGGTCATTAATCCCTTACTTCCTGACTTGCTACCCAAGTTACACCCCTAAGTTATAAAAATTCTGATTTGAGACTCATCTAGAATACTCTAGAGCTTCCAATTCAATTATTTGAAAGATTCCATGCCCTTGAACTACCCCAATTACCCTTGGCTTATTCTGGAATTACCAAATGATCACCAATTGACCCAGCCCCTTCAGTTTAGTTAAAATCTAACTATAGTTAAACACTAAGTTGTTCAGCTATACCCAATCAACTAACTAATCCTAACAATTATTCAAAGATCAACACTGAACTTCAAAGAACAATCAAAATCATACATCGAGGGAACTTAACCAGGACAAACATTAGTGAGAACAAAATAGTGAAACGTTAACATGATTAACCCTTAAACCAAATCAGAAAAAATGAAAATTAAACTAATCGTGGGAACAATGAAAACAGGATCAGCCAAGAGCAAGTACTAATCTATCACCAAGTTATGAATCAAAAACTAACCTATTACTCATTAAAACTACCATTCAAACAGAGTTAACCTATCGAGGGAAAATCTGAGAACACGATTTATTTAATAATCCTAGAGAACAAGGGAAACAGATAATAATGACAAAGAGAAGAACAACAACACTGAACACATACCCTAATTAAGAAACAAAATCTCGGAGAACAAACAGAAAACAAATAACTCGAGAAGAGGAGAGGACAAATAGAGAAAGAAAGAAAAATTTGAGAGAAGATAATAATAGAAAAAAAAAAGACAATACCTATTGAACACTGGATAGAAATCAGCGAGGACCTTTGATTTGAACACGTTCTGATTCAAACTGAGGCTTTCCCCGTGCTTTTAACACGTAAATAACCTCAAACGAACCCAAAACCTCAACGACTACTTCAACTGGAAATTTCGAATTTCTAGGGTTAAACTAAATTCAAGATTCGAGGAGTTTCCAATTTGTTCGAAGGAAAATAAGGGTAGATTTGTGATGGGGAGGTCGAGGAGGGTCTACAATGTTCGTTTGGTGGGGTTTTGGTAGCGGCGCCACCGTGCACGGTGGTGGCAGCGCCTAGGGTTTGGCATATTCGAGGTGTTTGGGTGATATTCGAAGGAAATCAATGGCGGGATAGGCATGAGGAGGACAAGGCGGAGCTTTGGTGTTATTTTGGGGGAAGTTGGAGCTTCATCGCCGCCGTGGGCGATTTCCGGCGGCGGTTCGCGACGGAAGACGGTGGGGGTTAGGGATTTTGGCGTGGGGTAATGAGCGATGACGGATTGGGGGTAGGGGGTGGCTCCGACCGTTTTATATTAACTGATCTAGGCTTCCAGGCCGTTAGATCAAAGTAACCTCGACGGCCTAGATCTCTTTGGACCTAAACGGGGTCGTTTGGTTAGGGTATGGGGGGAGGGGACTTGGGTCATGGTTTGAGCTGGGGCGGGTATTGGTGTCTTTGGGCTGGGGAGACTGACTTGGCCCAAAGACATTACTCTTTTCTTTTCTAAAACAATTCCATTCAAAATTCTTTTCTTTTTCTTTTTTTTTCTTTTTTTTTGGTTTTTTTCAAAAATCAAAAATCATAATTAATTCCTAATACCCAATTATCCTAAAAATATTAAACCTAGATGATAATCACCTCAACTAACAAATTAAAAAAAACGAAAACTATTAAAATCAAAAATTAACTCCAAAAGTGCAAATTAAACTATTTTTTGTGATCTTCCATTTTCAAAATAATTGATTGCTAAATAATTCTTAACATGCAAACTTAACTCCTAAATGCACATGCAACATATTTTTTGTATTTATATATGAATTAAAATGCACGGACAAAATGCAAGCAATAAAAATGCCACAAAAAATCCGCAAAATTTCAAATAATAAAAGGAAATTATTTTGTTTGAAATTATGGGAGTAACTCATATAGGGCAAAAATCACGTGCTCACAGCTGCCCCGCTTTGCTCGGAAACACGAAGAGTTTTCGTGCAAAGATAAGTGAGCAGATACGAGCGATTTTTGCCCGTTCGAATACTCCGTGTGAAGCATTTTTGAAAACCGTCTGACCGAACCCTGCTTCAAAGGTTACCTACATATCCTTGGCTAAAAAGGAATCAGGTCAGTGTAGTTCGGGAAGGTTTGGTAGCTGGGAACCAGGAGCTGTGATTTCACTGCTGTTGCTGCTGCTACTGCTCGCTGACCTCCTTATTACACCGTGTCAAAATAAAAAGAAGCTAGCCTAAGCTATGAATTACAAAAAGGTCCTATCTATGTCTTCAAACTTGCTCTTGTGTTGCCTTGAACTTGTATTCTTCCGATGGAATCCTTGTTGTTGCCTTGCATTATGATCATAGATGTTTTGCCATTCCTCCGAGTGATGCTTGACTGCTGAAATTTGAAATATATGCTTCTATTCTCCAGGCGGGCTCCTGATTGCTGACGCTTGAAAAGTATTCCCTTGTTCTCCAGGTGGGCTCCTGATTGTTGAAGCTTGAAAAGTATTCCCTTGTTCTCCATGTGGGCTCCTGACTGCAATGCTTGAAAAGTATCCCCTTGTTTTCCAGGCGGGCTCCTGACTTCAACAACAGACAAACAAAGAAAATTTTCTGCCCCAGTTTGGTGGTTGGGTACAGCATGTTATCAAATATTAAAAATTAAAAGCTACAATTTGAATTGTACTTCTCTTGTTCTCTAGGTGGGCGCCTGATTGCTGATGCTTGAAAAGTATTCCCTTATTTTCCATGTGGGATCCTGTAACTAAAACAAACAAAACAAACAAAACAAACGGAATTTTCTGCCCCAGTTTGCACTAGGAAGATTTGTGAGTTGTTAGCAATATTGTAAACCACTTATACCACTGATGCAATGATGCGAGTAAACTAAAGACTAGATTAGGATGTGCGTCTCCTACGAGTAAAACCAAGTAACTTTGACTAGCAAATGCGTATGCTAAATAAAACCTGAATGCACCAGATTAGGAAGTGCGTCTCCTAAGGGTGAATTTAAATGACCAAGGCTAGGAAATGCGTCTCCTAGGGGTGAAAACTTTAGTGACTAAAATTAGGAAGTGCGTCTCCTATGGACTCTTAATTCCTGAAATACCCAGACTAGGAAGTGCGTCTCCTAGGGGTAAACTCTTAATTCAGGAAGTGCGTCTCCTAAACAGTATAACCTGAAAAAAACCTAGACTAGGAAGTGCGTCTCCTAGAGGTGAAACTTCAATGACTTAAACTAGGAAGTGTGTCTTCTATGAATGAACTATCAATTTAGGAAGTGCGTCTCCTAAAAGAATAACTTGAAAGACCTTGATTAGGAAGTGTGTCTCCTGCAGGTAAAACTTCAATGATTCAAACTAGGAGGTACGTCTCCCATGAATGAACTATCAATTTAGGAAGTGCGTCTCCTATGGGTGAAAATTCAACGACTCAAACTAGGAAGTGCGTCTCCTACGAATGAACTATCAATTTAGGAAGTGCGTCTCCTATGGGTGAAAATCAATTTAGGAAGTGTGTCTCCTATGGGTGAAAATCAACTTAGGAACTGCGTCTCCTAAGGGTGAAACATCAATGACTCAAACTAGGAAGTGCGTCTCCTATGAATGAATTATCAACTTAGGAAGTGCGTCTCCTAAGGGTGAAAATTCAACGACTCAAACTAGGAAGTGCGTCTCCTATGAATGAACTATCAATTTAGGAAGTGCGTCTCCTATGGGTGAAAATCAATTTAGGAAGTGCGTCTCCTACAAGTGTATTCTGAAAGACCCAGACTAAGAAGCGCATCTCCTAGGAGTAAAATATCAATTTAGGAAGTACGTCTCCTACAGGTATATTCTGAAAGACCCAGACTAAGAAGTGCGTCTCCTAGGGGTGATATCTCAATTTAGGAAGTGCGTCTCCTACAACTTGAAAAACTTAGACTAGGAAGTGCGTCTCCTAGGGGTAATGTGTGATCTTCTCAATAGATTTTGCGTAAGCAGAATTTGGGCATTACACTTGGGAATTTCAAGCTTCCAAGCATAGCTTCCGTCCCTGTTTCAGACAAAGAAAACTTGTGAGTTTAAACATGGTGATTGGTTTGCGGCCTTGACTTTGCGGCGATTGCTCCTTCACTTGCCATGATAGCTTTGATTTCACTTTGAAAGACGTTGCTTGCTTATTGACTAACCAATTTCTCTGTTACCCTTATCGCAGAAAATACCTCTTTTCCGTTCAGACCCTCTATCTGTTGCATTGCTCATGAACTGACATTTACCAAACATTTGCATTTCACATGAATTCCCAAAGCACGTCAATTGCCACCCACTCAGTGCATATGTTTTTCTTTCTTGAATTAAACCACTGGCCTGAGCCTTGAGGTCTAATGCTCCCTCACTTGCCATGATAACTTTGCTTTCCGCTTGGAAGACCTTGCTTGTCACTGGTTAACCAACTTTTGTCAATCTTGCCACAGAAAATGCCTTTGATCCATTCACCTAACACCATCCGTCTGTTGCATTGTTCATGAATTGATATGTACCAAGCCTTTGTATTTTGCACGAATCCCAAAGCATGTTGATTGTTACCAACTCGGTGCACTTGTTGTTCTTTCTTGTCTTATGACACTTTGATGTACTAGCCAGATTCTGTTTTGTGCAATTGGAAAGCTGGTGGCAAATTTTGAAATCATTTCTCACTTGTTATGACCGAATTGACTCGGGAAGAGGAAGTAAACAAGACAAAAGGAACAGAGTAGAGGACAATGGAAAGAGATGATTCCTAACAAGAAAACTACAAAGTAGAAACCTATCGGATGTGGATACTAAATCTAGTGACCATGACATGCGCCTGCGGCCTGTTCTGTTAGGCAAATCTGATGTTCAGCTCCTATTATACCCCTAAACTGTGAAACTGGGCTTCGCTGCTCTGTCGTCTTTCACAATCTTCGTTTGGTGATTTCCCATCTGATTCTCAATCCTTATTCGACTTGTGGTGCCCGTAGGGTTTTCACCATCAAGCCTCTCTCATTTTGTTCTTTCTCTCAACTTACAGTCACCTCATGGTGCCCGTGAAGGTTTTCACCAATAAGACTCTCTCATTTTTTATTTCTCTCAGCTCCCGTCGCCTTACGGTGCCCGTGAGGGTTTTCACCAATAAGACTCTCTCATTTTCATTATTTTTTCTACTTGGACCGGAGTGTTTCCCCTGACATGAATCACCTCTACTTGCTCGACTTGGCATCGCACGAAGACTGATCGGAAGGTCTTTCTTTGGACCGTACTGCAGGCTTTTGGATAGGGTTAGAAAGAAAGGGTATCAAAGGCTCAAAACAATTCAACATGGGTTCAAAATTACAACTTTCGGAATCTGATTTTTCACAACAACCACAACTTCTGCCCCATTTTCTTTCTTGGGGACTTTTGGATTTTATTTTGGTGTGACTGAACCTCAGAGGGAGGCTACCTACGTACCCTTTCGGGATCAAGTCAAATGTAGTTCAGGTCATAGAATTACTTCGTTGTTGCGGTCTTTCCTTTTCTCCCACTTTTTTTTTCTTTCTTTTCTTTTCTTTTCTTTTTCTTCTCTTTTCTTTTCTCTTTTCTTTTCTTTTCTTTTCTTTCTCTTCTTTTTCTTGTCTTTTCTTTTCCCTTTCTTTTCTCTTCTTTTCTCTTTCTTTTCTTTTCCTTTCTTTTCTCTTCTTTTTCTTTTCATTGTTTTTCTCTTGTTTCTCCACTTTCTTTCCCCGCTCGGGCTTACGAGTTTTATTATTGATTCCGAAAGAGGGGTATGCAAGAAAATAACCGAGGCTCAAAGGGGTAACAAAGGATAAAGTGTTTGGATAGCAGAACAAAATGCCTTCGTCATTCCAATCTCCAAAACATGCCAAGTACAAACTACACAATTAAACAAACATGGGGAAAGCATACGTAACATCATTTGATTGCACCAAAATTACTAACCATATCCACACATTTGCCTTCTACATTTGTCAATTACCTAGCAACATTGGACAACAATCTCGGTACCATGAACGGCCCCTGTAGAGTTGGGGGCAACGTGCCTTTTCAAACCGATGTGGCATGATGCATTTCAACAGTATTTCTTTATGTTCCGTCTGCCCCAGTTTCACACAATTTGGGCTCGAAGTGCTCTCAAAATGCCCTTACGTATTGCCCTCGAATGTCCTTACATCTTCAACATTGTTTCATTGCTGACTTTTAAAAACCAGGCTGAGAATTATACGTGCATGTCATGTCACCAGAACCAGCATGAAAAGAATTGTAAAAAAAAGAGAAGAAAACTAAACAAAATGACTAGAAATGGCAGGAAACAGAGAATTGCATTAGATTGACGGTGAAAGGGTTTAAACAACAAAACAAACTACATAAACTGGGGTCCAATCCTAAAACAAAACTAGATAACACTGAATGACTAAAGGAACTAGACATGATGAAAGGATAGAAGGGTTTGAGTCACAAGACAATGTCTGGATTACAACCCTAAAATAACCCGGACAACAGAAATGACACCAAACTAAGCCACCAAGACTCCTCTTCAGCTAGCTAAGAAATGGAGCATCATTCCAATTGCCAAGCGCGGCATCTTAGCCACTGGGTTCCACATCAATATTAATAACTTCATTATCATCAACTTCATTCAGCAAGTTCCCTAGAGGATTCGCATGCTCCCTGTCACTGTCATTGAGCACAATTACCCCTTCTTGAATCATTCTTTCTATTTCCCTTTTCAAAGAACGACAATCTTCAATGCTATGCCCTTGGACATTAGAGTGGTACATGCATCGTACAGTAGGATCAAAGCCTTTTGCATGTGGGCCTAGCGTATAGCCGAGGAGCGGCTCAATCAGGCCAGAATGCCTTAGCTTTTCAAACAAGCTTGTGTAGGATTCCCCAATTGGCGTGAAACTATTTCCTTTTCTCTGTTCTCTTCCCTGCCCCTGTTTTCGAGGGTTGTTGGGTGCTTGAAAATGTTGTGAAGGCAAGGAGGCATTATGCGGGGCTGGTGCTCGCCATAAGGAGTGACCTGATGGTTGGACATATGACCGAACATTATTCGGGGGATAATACTGAGGTGGATTATGTGGTGCTCGGGAATAGGTTTGGGGTTGGGGTCGAGGTTGGTTGTAATATGGTGATGGGCCCCTGGGCCAAGCTCTTGATTCAACTACTGTAACATCTTATTTCTTTTTCTTTCCCAATACCCCTCCAGTGCCGCTCTGGATAGCCTGGGTAGTTGCCTTGATTGCCGAATAGCTTATGATTTTGCTGGATTTAAGCCCCTCCTCCACCATACTTCCCATTTTTACTACCTCGTTGAAAGATTTTCCTACTGCTGACACCAAGTGACCAAAGTAGGTGGGCTCCAAAGCCTGTAAGAAGTAATCAACTATCTCGCTTTCTTTCATTGGAGGATCGACTCTTGCCGCTTGCTCTCTCCACCGGAAACCGTACTCTCTGAAGCTTTCCCCGGGCTATTTCTCAATTTTAGTCAGTGACAGACGGTCTGGGACAATTTCGAGATTATACTGAAAGTGGCATGCAAACGCCTGGGCCAAATCATCCCAAGTGTACCATCGGGCATGATCCTGTCGAGTGTACCATTCCAAGGCCGCACCACTTAGACTTTGACTGAAGTATGCCATTAATAACTCGTCCCTTCCCCCAGCTCCTCTCATTTTGCTGCAGAATCCCCTTAGATGTGCCACCGGATCACCGTGTCCGTCATACATATCAAACTTGGGTAGCTTGAATCCTGCTGGCAATTGGACATCGGGAAATAAGCATAAATCCTTGTAGGCCACACTGACTTGGCCACCCAATCCTTGCATGTTCCTGAAGGATTGCTCCAGGCTTTTTACTTTTCGAAACATCTCTTCCTGTTCCGGATTCTTAAGCGGCTTGTTAGTTTCCACCGGGAACTCAAAGTGAGGGGTGTAGGAATATGGCTCAGGAGCTTTAAAGGTAGGCTCAGGAGGGTAGTACTGGCTGTCGTGAGTTTGAAACAATGGCTCACTGGAAGATCTTTGCAATGTGGCAGGTGGAGGCGCCACAAAGACAGGGGTGATTAGTGGAGGAGGGTTTTGTTTGGGTAGTGGAGATTGGGGAGGATAGGAGGTGGTGCCATAACTCTGTTGGTAGAAAGGGAAAGTTGGCGAGAAATTCACAGTAGGAGGCTCCTGGGACTGAGCCAAAGGTGGGACATATGCTGGATTAGCGGGATAAACTGGCGCCGGCTGACCCTTAGCCCAGGCCTGATGCATCTCGGCCATCTGCTGCCTCAACTTATACATTTCTTCCCTCATTGCTTTGACATCCACCACGTCTACCTCTTTTGACGGGTCCATGATACTGGTATCTGATTCTTGGCCTGTCATGTTCAGTTTGTTTTTTGACCGGGTGTTATAGGAATGGGATGCCAACCAACTAAACCACCTGCCTGGACTCATCATCAACAACAACTTTGTTAGTGGTTAGAGCATTAACAAATATATAGCCGCCCTTTTGGGGAACGAATGCACCTAAGCAGTTAACGAGTTCTATTATGCCTTTGCTTGGCTGCATGCGTCATCCCGGCTTTCATTTTTCTTTCTTTGCCATGACTTTCCTCTCATTCTTCCCTAGTGTTTTCCATTGTTTGTTTCTTGCCTTTCCCTCTTTTCTTTTGCTTTTCTCTCTTATTTTTCCCTCTTTTTGTCTTTTGCCTTGGTTTTTCCTTGTTCCTATTCGCTCATTTCCTCAAAATTGTTTTTCCGCTCTTTTCTTTCCCTTTCTCCTTTTTGCTTTTGTTTGCTTTCTTATTTTCTTTTTGTTTTTCTTTTTCCCTCTTTTGTTTTTCTTTCCTTTCTTGTTTTCCACCTCTTCCCTTTCATTCTTTTCTTGTTTTTTCTTTTTTTTTAGTTACGGTCGAATCCTACGGAGATTGCCTACGTATCACGACCCGCGTGAATCAGACCGAGCGTAGTTCTTGCAGAATAAATGTAAAGTAGAAGCAAAATATGTTTTTGGGAATTTCAATTTTATTGATAGCAAACACGTCTATTACAAAGACTCAAAACTGACAGATTAAACAACTAACAGACTATAGTGCAGAAAATAACTACAGGCTCCACCATCCCTATTCTACTTTTAAACGAAAATACAGACTTAATCAACTGACCGACTTTTAAGGAAATACAGACTCCAGTAGAAACGGAAATACAGACTCAAATGACAAAATCTAGTAGAAAAGGAGATATAGACTCAAAGGACAATCATGAATACATTAAAGCTCCTGGTGCCCGCGGGACATCGTTCGGTCTCGTCGCGGGCCTATATGCAAGTTCCCCTTATTTTGAATCGTGCTCATCCTGCACATTTATTAAGGTGATTTAATCACTTATTTTGACCTAAAAGGAAAAAACTAACACTAGTTTTGTTCAAATTTCCAATTTTAAAACAAACGGCCGGTTTTGCAGTTACGGCCTTTCAGCACTTTCGGGAGGGAGATTTAAAGGTTGTGCCTGCTAAGCGTTGAAATTGACTCAGGGTGGCTGTTCTTGCAAAACCAGCCTTCCGGTGCCCCTTTTGGGGACATTCGGCTTATTTTAAACAAGAATGGCGGCACCCGACTTATTCATGACGAAATTAAAAAATTTGGCATTTTTGGCTATTTTTTAAAAGAGGAGGTTGGACCCGATGAGGGTTGCCTACGTATCTCACATCCGCTGAGAATCAAACCTACGTAGTTCAGGCAAATAAACCGAACTATTTTTGAAAACAAGACTCTTTTGGTTTTGTTGGCAAATACACTATTTCTGAAAGCGAGATTCTTTTTTATATTTTATTTTTCAGTGGCAAATAAACAAACTAATTTGAAAATAAAACTCTTTTTTTGTTTTTCTTTTCCATTGGCAAACAAAACAAACCAAAAAAAACTACTTTTCTTCTTTTTTTTTCCTTTCATTTTCTCAAAAATCCGGCAGCATTTCGGCACTACTTGGACATTGGTTTTTCTAGTATAGGTAATTAACTCTCTACACTGCTATTTTATCTTTTCCTCTTTTGTTTTTTCCAATTTTTCCCAGATATTCAAAGCCGGTCAGCATGCGAGTCCAAAACAGATAAATGCACAAGTAGGATGCATCAGGATGGTCCATTATTCCGGGTACACCTGTCCTAGACGGACCCAACCCCTGTGTTGAGTCCCCTAAGTCAAAATGCACGTGATGCAGATAAGCGTTCCTACTAGGGATCCGGCATGAGGTCAAGTTATTCTAGGTTCAAAACCTGGGTATATGTTCTAGACTGTGTACCCGAGCGGACAACTCGAGTCGAGGAGGGGGCTACGTACCGGGAACCAAAAGGCCATCCGGCTTAGTAACTTGTCCGGCCTCTTTCTTATTTTAAGGTATGACACTAACAGAATAGGGAGTCTCCACCAGTGAGCACATCCCCGGAGGTGAGAAGAGAAGGGATTCGGCACAGTTTATATACAGTTCAGATAATATCATAGCGGTAAAAAGCAACATTTTGCACATTTAGCATGAAACATGTAGGAAAATCAAATAAAGCCAAACATAACAATTATTCTAAGCTCGAATTCTTAAACCCTGAACCGAAGTTCTAGGTTTGTGTCCCCAGCAGAGTCGCCAGAGCTGTCACACCTCCTTTTTCTACTACACCCCCGGAAGAGCATAAAGGAGTTTTTCCACTTAAAGGACAATCAGAACGGGATTTATTATTAAGATTTCAGAGTCTCCACTTGGGAGATTAATGGTGTCCCAAGTCACCGGTTGAATCCCGAACCGAGGAAGTTATGAATCTGTTAACAGTCGGCGAACCAGAAATCCGAGTAAGGAACTCTGTTAACCTGGGAGAAGGTGTTAGGCATTCCCAGGTTCCGTGGTTCTAGCACGGTCGCTCAACTGTCATATTTGGCTTATTTATTTGATTTTAGTACATGTTTTAACCCATGGGCTTTTTAACTTTGAACCGCTTTTATTATTTTTTTTGTTTTTTTAAAGAGAATTGCAACGTCGTGAAAACATGTCTCGAACCACGTCACATAAATGCACCCGCGGTTTTTGACACATTTCGACTTCGTTGAGATTTGGATTTGTGTCATATAAATGTGCACCCGAGTTTAGGAAGGTAAAATTATTAAACAAAACGGGCCTAAAGCAACTAGCGTATCATTAACTTTTGCAGGAGGCCATGAAATTAGCTAAATGGCTCACCCCGAGGTCTAAAATATTTTAAATATGATTAAGAGGGCCACGCTATTTGTGATTTTACTCGGCGCGGCGCACCTTGAATTATTTTAAGGCCAATCTAAGAGAACTATAATTATCTATTAAGAATTGTCTAATTCATTTTAAGAGCCGTTCCAGCTGTATTCAAACCAAACGTTCAGAGTTTTGGGGGCCTCAAACTGAGTCCAATACAAAAGGAAATAAATAAACTGTGCTTTAGGCCCAAGCATACGCCAGTCTTCATTTTAATGAAATTGAATGACATGCAGTGAGTCATGTGACGTTCTAGGTAGGGCTTCGTGTAGCTGGGCCAAATTAAGCCCCGATCTGCGAAGATTCTTACCAGATTTCTAAGGAGGGAACGGGCTGGATCAATGAACCAGTGATATCTGGGCTCATTACCATGTAATTTAGCCCAGACCTCCTTTGCACAACAAGCCAGAATACTAACTCTACAATCAATTAGACCCAATGGTCCTATGCAAAAGAAATGTTCAAGTTCATTCAGAAGATGTACTGGATTAGGCCCATTGAATTCGAATTTAGCACTCATTAAAATTTCTGATAACAAACCCAAGCCCCTAAGATAACTAGCGTACAATGTAGATATCAACATTGATAACATGTTCAAGCAGTGCATTGTTAAAACTGATAACATGTACAGAATCTGTAGTGAGCACGCCTACCACTTTTAGATTCAAACCATGAAAACATGTTATATAATTCGAACTAACTCCATTAAGTTGAGATTATATCCTAAGCTCAAATTTCATGATAAACAACCAAACTAAATATACTTGATCCAGTCTCATTTACAGGATATCTAAGCAAGTAGAACAGTCCTAATTATACAAATGGTATAAGGTTCAAATAATATGATTGCTTCACTTCTCCTATACAAAAATGGACACAGGAGAGCTAAGAGAACAAATCAAGTAACATTTATTATTGAAGCTGCAAAGCAGTCCTAAATTGAATCTTCGTAGATCTTACAAGGCCCAAAAGTGTACCTGGGAGTGAACAAACGAAATGAGAAATGGCGGTCAGCTGAGCAACAATGAACAGCATCAATGTACAACGACCAGCAGTGTTGAACAAACAGGGAACAAATGATCACAACAAGGTCTAGAAATGAATTCAACAGTCCAGAAGTGTTTGAAATCGAACAGAGCTAACAGTTCAAACCAAAACCAACTTGAATAAGCATAAACGATCTCGCAAATGAACCCAGGACCTTTTACAACCTCAATAAACCAGAATTCCACTTGAATACACTAAATGCAACTTCACACTTAACTCAGAAACTTTGTAGAACTTCAATTACTAAGAAGATGGTTGCTAAAACTAGTAAGTAACCTAATGTAACAGTGTTTTTTTGGTTTTCTGTAGCCTATTTTTGGGGGAAATTTTAGAGGCTCCAAAACATGTGACATAAGGCACTAAAGGCTGCCTTATATAGGCTAGAATAGGGGCAGAAAGTTCTGGAACTCATTCCCCATTTTCCCCCCTTTTTTATTTTAGAAATTGGTACTTAATCCCTTACTTCCTGACTTGCTACCCAAGTTACACCCCTAAGTTATAAAAAATCTGATTTGAGACTCATCTAGAATATTCTAGAGCTTCCAATTCAATTATTTGAAAGATTCCATGCCCTTGAACTACCCCAATTACCCTTGGCTTATTCGGGAATTACCAAATGACCACCAACTGGCCCAGCCCCTTCAGTTTAGTTAAAATCTAACTATAGTTAAACACTAAGTTGTTCAGCTATACCCAATCAACTAACTAATCCTAACAATTATTCAAAGATCAACACTGAACTTCAAAGAACAATCAAAGTCATACATCGAGGGAACTTAACCAGGACAAACATTAGAGAGAACAAAACAGTGAAACGTAAACATGATTAACCCTTAAACCAAATCAGAAAAAATGAAAATTAAACTAATCGTGGGAACAATCAAAACAGGATCAGCCAGGAGCAAGTACTAATCTATCACCAAGTTATGAATCAAAAACTAACCTATTACGCATTAAAACTACCATTCAAACAGAGTTAACCTATCGAGGGAAAATCTGAGAACACGATTTATTTAATAATCCTAAAGAACAAGGGAAACAGATAATAATGACAAAGAGAAGAACAGCAACACTGAACACATACCCTAATTAAGAAACAAAATCTCGGAGAACAAAAAGAAAACAAATAATTCGAGAAGAGGAGAGGACAAATAGAGAAAGAAAGAAAAATTTGAGAGAAGATAATAATAGAAAAAGAAAAGACAATACCTATTGAACACTGGACAGAAATCAGCGAGGACCTTTGATTTTAACACATTCTGATTCAAACTGAGGCTATCCCCGTGCTTTTAACATGTAAATAACCTCAAACGAACCCAAAACCTCAACGACTACTTCAAACTGGAAATTTCGGATTTCTAGGGTTAAACTAAATTCAAGATTCGAGGAGTTTCCAAGTTGTTCGAAGGAAAATAAGGGTAGATTTGTCATGGGGAGGTCGAGGAGGGTCTACAGTGTTCGTTTGGTGGGGTTTTGGTGGCGGCACCACCGTGCACGGTGGTGGGGGCGCCTAGGGTTTGGCTTATTCGAGGTGTTTAGGTGATATTCGAAGGAAATTAATGGCGGGATAGGCATGAGGAGGACAAGGCGGAGCTTTGGTGTTATTTTGGGGGAAGTTGGAGCTTCACCGCCGCCGTGGGCGATTTCCGGCGGCGGTTAGCGACGGAAGACGGTGGGGGTTAGGGATTTTGGCGTAGGGTAATGAGCGATGACGGATTGGGGGTAGGTGGTGGCTCCGACCGTTTTTTATTAACTGATCTAGGCTTCCGGGCCGTTAGATCAAAGTAACCTCGACGGCATGGATCTCTTTGGACCTAAACGGGGTCGTTTGGTTGGGGTATGGGGGGGGGGGGTACTTGGGTCATGGTTTGGGCTGGGGCGGGTATTGGTGTCTTTGGGCTGGGGAGACTGACTTGGCCCAAACACATTACTCTTTTCTTTTCTAAAACAATTCCATTCAAAATTCTTTTCTTTTTTTTCTTTTCTTTGTTTTTTTTCAAAAATCAAAAATAATAATTAATTCCTAATACCCAATTATCCTAAAAATAATAAACCTAGATGATAATCACCTCAACTAACAAATTAAAAAAAAACTATTAAAATCAAAAATTAACTCCAAAAGTGCAAATTAAACTATTTTTTGTGATCTTCCATTTCCAAAAACAATTGATTGCTAAATAATTCTTAACATGCAAACTTAACTCCTAAATGCACATGCAACATATTTTTTGTATTTTTATATGAATTAAAATGCACGGACAAAATGCAAGCAATAAAATGCCACAAAAAATCAGCAAAATTTCAAATAATAAAAGTAAATTATTTTGTTTGAAATTATGGGAGTAACTCATATAGGGCAAAAATCACGTGCTCACAGATGATACAGAATAGTAATATCATAATCCTTTAGCAACTCAAGCCACCTCCGCTGCCTCAAATTAAGATCCTTTTGCTTGAACAAATGCTGAAGACTGCGATGATCGGTGAACACCTCACAAGATACGCCATATAAGTAGTGCCTCCAAATCTTCAAGGCATGAACTATTGCAGCCAACTCTAAGTCATGAATAGGGTAGTTCTTCTAATGGGGCTTCAACTGACGAGAAGCATAAGCAATCACTGTACCCTCCTGCATCAATACACACCCAATCCCGACTCTCTAAGCATCACAATAGATAGTATAAGAACCTGAAGCTAATGGCAAAACCAATACTGGGGCTGTGGTCAAAGCTATCTTGAGCTTCTGAAAGCTCTCCTCGCACTCGTCCGACCATACAAATGGGGCACCCTTCTGCGTCAACTTGGTCAAGGGCGAGGCAATAGATGAAAAACCCTGAATGAACCGGCGATAATAACCCGCCAAACCGAGAAAACTACGAATCTCTGTAGCTGAGGACGGTCTAAGCCAACTCTGAACCGCCTCTATCTTCTTTGGATCAACCTGAATACCATCGCTGGACACCACGTGCCCCAGGAAAGCCATTGAATCGAGCCAAAACTCACACTTGGAGAACTTTGCATAAAGATTCTCCTCTCTCAATCTTTGCAATACGACACGCAAATGCTCCGCGTGCTCCTCTTGGCTACACGAGTACACCGGAATATCATCAATGAACACGATAACAAAAGAATCCAGATAAGGCCGAAATACACTGCTCATCAAATGCATGAACGCTGTTGGGGCATTGGTCAGCCCGAAAGACATAACAAGAAACTCATAGTGACCATATCTAGTCCTGAAAGCAGTCTTAAGAATATCCGACTCCCCGATCTTCAACTGGTGATAACCCGAACGGAGATCAATCTTGGAGAACACCCTCGCTCCTTGAAGCTGGTCGAATAAATCATCAATACGAGGCAGGGGATACTTGTTCTTCATTGTTACCTTGTTCAACTGCCTGTAATCAATGAACATTCTCATTGTGCCATCCTTCTTCTTCACAAATAGAACAGGCGCACCCCACGGCGACACATTCAGCCGAATAAACCCCTTTTCTAGGAGTTCTTGAAGCTGCTCCTTCAATTTTTTCAACTCCGTTGGTGCCATGCGATACGGTGGAATGGAAATGGGCTGAGTGCCCGGCACCAAGTCAATACCAAAATCAATATCCCTGTCTGGTGGCATGCCCGGCAAGTCTGCGGGAAATATATCAAGAAAATCCCTCACAACGGTAATAGAATCAATGCTAGGAGTCTCAGCTCCAACATCTCTCACAAACGCCAAATATGAAAGCCAACCCTTCCCAACCATACGTTGTGCCTTCAAGAAAGAAATAAATCTACTAGGAACATAGTCAGTCACACCTCGCCACTTGATCCTCGAAACACCCGGCATAGCCAACGTGACTGTCTTAGCATGACAGTCTAGAATAGCATGACACGGAGATAGCAGTTCCATGCCCAGAATAACATCAAAGTCTACCATGCTCAATAGCAATAAATCAACTCGGGTCTCCAGACCCCCAATAATTACAACACACGACCGGTACACACGGAACAGTGTTAGCAATCCCTGAAGGATTCAAATAATTGGCACGAAGCCCAAATACAACAATTTAATCCAAGTAGGATGATTCTCAAATAAGTTCTAATCGAAACACAATAAAAACATCACTCGGGACGGACCAAGTCACAATCCCCAATAACAAATGACTCCGCACTCGTCATAGAGCGCGTGTCTCGCCTCAATATAGCATTACGATATGAAATTCCGCGGTTTCAAACCCTCAGGGCATCATTTACATCTATTACTCACCTCAAGCCGGCCAAAAGTCTAGCTCGCTATGCCCTTGCCTCTCGAATCAACCTCCTCGCGCGTCAAATCTGACAAAAACCACAACGAATACGTCACAATATGCTAAAGGAATAATACCCAATCGAAAATGGTCGAAAAACATCAAGAAATCCGAAATTGGCAAAACCCGAGCCCCGAGCCCACTTCTCGAAACTCAGAAATTTTTACATCAATGGACTCCTTATCTCTCCACGAGTCTATACATATCTAAATCTCCAAAATCCGAGCTCAAATGCTCCCTCAAGTCCCAATTTTTCATTCAAAAAGTCAAGCCCTAGTTCTTCCCTTTTTAATCAAATTTCCATGAATTTAAGTGTTGCTTCTTCAATTAAATGATGTTTCTAGGTCATAAGACTCACCTCCAATCAATCCCAGTCGAAAGCCTCTTTAATCCTCGTCAAAAAGCTCTCAAGGTTGCTCAAAAATGGTGGAAATAGACTAAGCTTCGCGGAGGAAATGTTTAATAAAACCCTTCTGCCCAGCTCTAATTTACTCTATGCGAACGCGGTCCAACCCCTGCGTTCGCGATGAACATAATCTCAATAACCCAAATTTCCCCTATGCGAACGCGGTGACCAACCCGCGAACACGGACCTTCAGCTGGCTCTGCTACGCGAATGCATCCCCTAGACCGCGAACACGAAGAACAAATGACAAGGGTCCTAAATCCCTCTTATGCGAACGCGAGACAAGCCCCGCGAACGCAATCCTCCAGATCTCGAACCTATGCGAACGCACCTCCCTGACCGCGAACGCGTAGAGCAAAATCTCAAACACCCAAAACCTTCAATGCGATCGCGAGAGCCCTCCGCGATCAAGAAGAACAAAATCACCCTGCACTGGTGCTGCATTTTTCTGCTGCATTTTTAAGTCCAAATCTTCCCGTTTAGCCATCCGAAATCACCCCGAGGCCCCCGGGTCCTCAACCAAAAGCACCAACATATCCCAAAACATCATACAAACTTGCTCCAATCATCAAAACACATCAAACAACACCAAAATCATCAATTCTCATCGGATTCAAGCCTAAGTTCTTCCAAAACTTCCAAAACACGCATTCGATCAAAAACCCAACCAAATCACCTCTGAATCACCTGAAATTTTGCACACACATCCCAAATCACCTAACGAAACTACTGCAACTCTCAGAATTCCATTCCGACTCTCAGATCAAAATCTCACCTATCAACCAGATATCGCCAAAATGCTAACTTTTCCAATTCAAGCCTAATTCTACACCGGACGTCCAAAATCACTTCCGATCACACTCCTAAGTCACAAATCATCCTCCGAAGCTAACCGAATCACCGGAAATCACATCCGAGCCTTCTAACTCATAAGTCAACATCCGGTTGACTTTTCCAAACCAAACCTTCCTTAAAGAGACTAAGTGTCTCATTTCCTACCAAAACCAATCCAAATCAACCCTAACACACCAAATGCCGATAATGAAACATGAAGAAGCATAGAATGGGAAAACGGGGCGGTGACACATGAGACGACGGGTCGGGTCGTCACAGAAAATCACCTCAGCATAGCCGAAACCCTCCCGGTCGGTAGCAACTTCAAAATAAACAGCCAAAGTCATGCAAGAAACGGTAACACGCGTGCCACGCGGGTCCCAATGAAATGTTAAGCACCTTATGCCCGCGGCATTGGACCATCGATGCGAGCAATACCTGCCAGACTGGAACTAAGGCCCAAAGGCCTTCGCCATCAAAGATAAACAGGTTCGACCTCGTTCGAACTCAGACGGGCTATTATTTCGATAAGTTCGAAATAACACCCTTAAGGCTAAGGGCCTTCGCCATTAAAGAAAGATAGGTTCGACCTCGTTCGAACTCAGACGGGCTGTTATTTCGATAAGTTCGAAATAGCACCCTTAAGGCCAAGGGCCTTCGCCATCAAAGATAGATAGGTTCGACCTCATTCAAATTCAGACAGGTTGTTCTTTCGATAAGTTCGAAATTCCACCCTTAAGGCCAAGGGCCTTCGCCATCAAATATAGATAGGTTCGACCTCATTCGAACTCAGACGGGTTGTTATTTCGATAAGTTCGAAATAACACCCTTAAGGCCAAGGGGCTTCGCCATCAAAGATAGATAGGTTCGACCTCGTTCGAACTTAGACGGGTTGTTAGTTCGATAAGTTCGAAATAACACCCTTAAGGCCAAGGGCCTTCGCCTTCAAAGATATATAGGTTTGACCTCGTTCGAACTCAGACGGGCTGTTATTTCGATAAGTTCGAAATAACACCCTTAAGGCCAAGGGCCTTTGCCATCAAAGAAAGATAGGTTCGACCTCGTTCGAACTCAGATGGGCTGTTATTTCGATAAGCTCGAAATAGCACCCATAAGGCCAAGGGCCTTCACCATCAAACATAGATAGGTTCGACATTGTTCGAACTCAGACGGGATGTTATTTTGATAAGTTCGAAATAGCACCCATAAGGCCAAGGGCCTTCGCCATCAAAGATAGATAGGTTCGACCTTGTTCGAACTCAGACGGGCTGTTATTTCGATAAGTTCGAAATAACACCCTTAAGGCCAAGGGCCTTCGCCATCAAAGATAGATAGGTTCGACCTCGTTCGAACTCACACGTTTTGTTATTTTGATAAGTTCGAAATAACACCCTTAAGGCCAAGGGCCTTTGCCATCAAAGATAGATAGGTTCGACCTCGTTCGAACTCAGACGGGATGTTATTTCGATAAGTTCGAAATAACACCCTTAAGGCCAAGGGCCTTCGCCATAAAAAATAGATAGGTTCGACCTCGTTCGAACTCAAACGGGCTGTTATTTCGATAAGTTCGAAATAACACCCTTAAGGCCAAGGGCCTTCGCCCCCAAAGAAAGATAGGTTCGACCTCGTTTGAACTCAGACAGGCTGTTATTTCGATAAGTTCGAAATAACACCCTTAAGGCAAAGGGCCTTCGCCATCAAAAATAGATAGGTTCTACCTCGTTCGAACTCAGACGGGTTGTTATTTTGATAATTTTGAAATAACACCCTTAAGGCCAAGGGCCTTCACCATCAAAGATAGATAGGTTCGACCTCGTTCGAACTCAGACGGGCTGTTATTTCGATAAGTTCGAAATAACACCCTTAAGGACAAGGGCATACGCCATCAAAGATAGATAGGTTCGACCTAGTTCGAACTCTGACGGGCTGTTATTTCGATAAGTTTGAAATAACACCCTTAAGGCCAAGGGCCTTCGCCATCAAAGATAGATAGGTTCGACCTCGTTTGAACTCAGAGGGGTTGTTATTTCGATAAGTTCGAAATAACACCCTTAAGGCCAAGGGCCTTCGCCATCAAAGAAAGGTAGGTTCGACCTCGTTCGAACTCAGACGGGCTGTTATTTCGATAAGTTCAAAATAACACCCATAAGGCCAAGGGCCTTCGCCATCAAAGAAAGGTAGGGTCGACCTCGTTCGAACTCAAACGGGCTGTTATTTCGATAAGTTCGAAATAACACCCTTAAGGCCAAGGGCCTTCGCCATCAAAGATCGAATGGTTCGACCTCATTCGAAAGACGGGCTGTTATTTCGGTAAATTCGAACTAACACCCTTAAGGCCAGGAGCCTTCACCACAAAAAGGGGAGAGAAAAACCGAGACTTGCTTGACAAGCCTCCACCTTTAGACGAGATAATAAATCGCCAGAAAATTGAAACACAAGTAGCAAAAAAGAAAATGCTTTATTCATGAAGTTATTGATGCGGGTTGTCACTGCTTACACCCGGCCCAGTACAGTCGAAAAAAAAAGAAAGAGAAAAGAACAAGAAACAAACAAATGCCAACCGACAAACGAAATGAAAAGAAAAACAGAGTACTAACTTTTTTCACTCGGCGTCCTCACCGTCGTCTTCATCATCATCTCCATAAGGATCATCGTTATCACCATCCGCAGCCCCATTAACTTCGGGTGTTGCAACATCATATCCACAATTCGCACGAGCTTCGCGACCCTTCGCTCGCGCTTCCTCATAGGCAGCCTCAGTCACGGTGCCTGCTTCCCACAAGTTCCTAAATATATCCCGCTGGGCTTCGGCATAGATCCAGAGCTCATGATCCTGGCGGGGAACGGCAGCGCGGGACGGCCCAGCTTAAGCCCTCAGCCGCTGATTCTCCGCCTCCTAGGCCGCGACTCGATCTGCCAGAATCGAAGCCTCCTGATCAATCGTGCCAATTCGCTCCTCGAGCCTCGCCTCCATCAGGGTCGCTATCGCCCTCTCCGATTCTTGAAGGGACTGGAGCACGCGAATAGTATCCTCCAGATCCGCCGCTCTTGCCAAAGCCTCAGACCAGGCCCTCTCAATGCGCTCTAGACCGGCGACCTTGCTCTCCATCGCAGTCAATTTCCCTCTCCACTCTGTGCTCATCTCCTCGACTCTAACCCGGCTCTGATCCATCTCTAACTACATCAATCTCAACTTGCCCTGCAAATACTCGCATTCAGCAGCGACCCCTCTACCCAATTCAAGCTCCTCGTCCTTGAGGCGGAGTTGCTCTTCGAGCTCGCTCTTGCTACGGATCGTCTGCAGCAGCTCTTGATCCCTTTTCTCCAACTCCTCGCCCAAAGCCTGGTTACGGGGATCTGTCCTCAATCGTTCGTGCAACTCACGACATCTGTTGCGATAGCAACGGTACTTCTCCAGCAACTGCAAGAAAATCCTCAACCGAATGTTGGCCCTACGGATGCTTTCCACCTCCACCAGATACGTCTGAAAAATAAGAAAGCAATTAAAATAATGTTCTTTTGCATAAAGAGAAAGCCCGAAATAAGAGTCGAAGACAACATACCCTCAAACCCATGACGACCACTTCGTCCCTCAATTTGGCATCAGGTATGTTCTGCAGGGACTCATTTTCAGCTTCCGAACACAGCAGGCTAAGCAGCGACACCATATTATCCCCCTGTGCCAAGAGATTCACGTCGGAAGGAATATCAAGAACACAAGCCGATCCACCCGCATAAACCACTAAATGAGTGAGGCCCTCCTTGAACATCCTGACATCATCGGGATCCAAATCAGACTCGGACTCATATTCGTCGACCATCACACTCTTCCCCCTTTCTGCCGCCGAGGGGGGATGCGACCCGCCACAGATGAAGAAGGCGCACTCGAAGTCACGACGGCGGCACAAGGGGTCTGGCTCTCCTCTTCAGAAGGACGCTGATTAGCACCAGCAACGGGAACTCCGGGTTGAGCCATTATAACAGCCAAATCTTCCGGGAACTGACTGCCAATGCCAACTTCAACAACTCGCTCCACTTCTTGGGGAGACGCCGCAGTAGCACCGTCCCCTGGGCCCATTGGGGGAGACTCATCCAAATTAATCACAATCGGAGGCGCCATCTCGAATGCCACCCTCCGTCTCTTCGACGACCCCTCCTCTTCCCCGGTCGATGGTGATCCATTCGCTGGACGAACAACACTGAATGGGGCCTCCTGAGAAGTCGCTCTTGCTGGAGTGGCCAGGACCGCAAATTCGACCGAAGCTGCCCTCAACGAAGGACGAGCAGCAGGTACTGCAACAAGACGAACAGACACAGCTGGCCGATAAAAGGCTAGCTGAGGAGCCCTGACCCTCCGTACTCTCCCTGGCAACGACAAACGACGCTCAAGAGGTAAGAAGAAAACGAAAAAAGACAAATAGAAAGTAAGGACATTACCTCACCTGTAAGAGGCCTACGTCCAAATCTCTCATGAAAGGTCGACCAAGTGCGAACCCCTGCTGTATGTGGAAGGACGGCCTCTACCCATTCGCAAATCCCCTCCAAAGGCGGCGGGGGCAGCTTCTAAGCTACGAAATAACAAAGTAGGTCAGTACCTACAACATAAAAGAAGAGAGGAAAAAGAAAAATCGAGCACTCCGATAATCATAGACGCAGACTTACGGGCAAAATTCCACCTTTCTGGAAATCCAGTCGGGTCCGCCACGAGGTGCTCGATCCACACATAGAAAAAGTTCTCATAAAAGCGACGATTGGTCCTGTCGTCCATCTTTACCACTAGGCCTTTCGACCCACGGGGACGCGCATGGATCATCGTACCTCGAATCAACTGGGGAGCGAATAGGCTAAGCACGTGGCCCAGAGCAACCTCGCGACCGGCGAGCTCCGCATACTTGATGAACATGAGGAACAACTTATACAAATAAGGAGAAAGTTGTGTGGGGCATATCTCATAATAACGGCAAAATCTACCACCAGCATGGGAAGCGGGAGCGTGTACCCTACGAGGAAGGGGTAGGCGTAGAACATACAAAATCCGGGACGGTCAATTTGAACCCGGTCGTCTCTCTCCGCCAGTACCATCTCGACAAAGTTGGGAATGCCCCATCGTTCCCTCAAATCCGCGATCCCTACCTCCCCTATGAGGGGAGCGATATCCTCCGGCTCCGCTCCACCGTTAATACTGAAGTCAACCACATCCTTCCCCGGGCGGGGTAAAATTTCATCTACAGATGGAACCTCTTCGTCCTCCACCAACTCTACGTCTCCGGCAGCCGGAACAGGGTTCTCAGCTGCCGGAGGAGCAACAAGAAGATTATCACGGGATGAAGCACCGGCCATTTTTAGCCAACAGGGGAAAAAAGAACTCGCCGGGAGAAGCGAAGAAATTAGGGATTGCTACGAGCAAGAGAGTAAGGCAAAATTCGAAGTGACAGAAAAGGAGATATCCTGGAAATTTTCTCGAGATGAACAATGAAGTGTGGGAAGCAAATGGCAGGGTTTCCCTATTAATAAGAGGCATAAATTCTCCGAGCACGAAACCCGATAGTCGCCATTTAAATCCGATGGGATGCGAAACATTTCAGATCCTCAGAAACGTGCGTCATAATGACTGCTTGCACGAAGTGGCGCTCCATTCACCAACCGACATTTCGGTTTCGAAACCATCGTAACGGTACACGAGTACTGAAAAGACACCCCCAAAGAATCCCAAAATTCACGACGCAGTCAAGGAACAGAATGAAGGTCCGATTCCCTTTGACTACATTGCATACATGATCCGTCCATCGAAGTCGACGAGGTACGACCCCGACGAATGGAGGGACTAACTGTATTGGTCAAAATTTGACCACCCCGACCGGGGCAACCATGACCCCATCCTTATCATCTTATGAAAGGAGTCAACGAAGTCAACTTCACCCCATCATTATGACATTCGACATAAGCGACGAGGGCAAGCCCTCTCCACGACTGGGAAGCTTCCTCGACTCAGGCATGCCAAGTCGTGGCAAACACAAGAAGGTTTTCAACTATAAATATCATGTGAAGAGAACCGGAAAAGGGGTCCTCTCTACTTCCTCTCAAACACTCTAACAGGTTGAAAACAATGAACAGAACTCCACCCTTAGAAAGAAAGGATTCTTCACCTATAGAGAGAAGGAGGGAGCTCCATTTTTGGATGGAAAAAGGGAGACAAAACAGTTGTAATTCTCTTTGCCCCTCCAAGGAGGGGTAAGGCAAAATTTTATCATAAATAAGACATTTTGATGTTTTATCTGTTCGACATACAATTGCTATTTCTTTGTCTTTCAATCCGATATTAATTATGATTGACTACGATTTACCCCTTCATCTTTTTTGATTGATTTGCTTAGAAGGAGTTAACATCTTTTGAGTCAAACAATTTGGCGCCGTCTACGGGGATTTCCTAGTGAAAACACCTAGTTTTTCCGGATCGAAGCAAAAGAAACGCGAGAAGAGAATCCAGCTCACCCCATATTTGAGGACAGCGCGCGGAGGAAAGAAAAATCGAACGAGTGAGCAAGGTCTGGAATTCCCTACCCTACCGGTCCCGAACACTCCGAACAAGGCAAAAGATGTTGCAATCTATCCTCCCCCCCCCCCCCCTCTTTTCAAAACCGCCGGGCATAGGTAAGGAACATCCCATCCTCATCTCCCGTACTTCGCCATAACATAAATGGTTATTTACTCAACAATAAAGAGGAAAAATTAAAGAGGGTAGTTAATTTTCTATTACCAAAACAGAAAAATGGGTTGGATCTAATATTAATATTTATTTTAGTATTAATATTCTCTTATTAAAATAAATATTTAATAACATTTCTGTTAATATTTTACTATTAACAAATTAAATTTGGTCCAAACTATTAATCAATTAATCCGAAGCCAAGCCGAGCGACGACGGCGGCGCGAGGCTTTCCTTCTTCTCAACTCTTTAAGAGCTAGAAGAAGAGCAATTCCTTATATACCCATAAAAAACCTCTTCCTCTTCCAATATGGGACAATGTCCCTTTGTCAATGGGGGGAAACTTAAAATTTTACTTAAAAAATTTCGTTTCCCTCCATTTCCCATTGACCCTCTTTTAAGCCTCATTAATACTTAAAAACCCCAACAACCCCCCACATGAATGAGGAATGATTATATCACGAATATATGCATGAAAAACTGTGTGATTCGCAAGCAAGGATTAATTGCATCTGGATAAGTAGGTTTCCCTTTGAACTTTCCGTAGTGAACTCATGTCGGATATACTCGATCAATCAGTAGATTTGATATCTTTGAACCGTCGAACTTTGGTGTATACTTAGACAACCATAAGTCACACAACCAACCCTTAATCGTCTTTGGTTCTCAATGTTGTGTTCGTTTCAGCCATGAACACCGACTGGTTTCATAAGTGCATAGAAAACTGGCCTTGCAAAATTCTCCTTGAAGCGGCTAACACTTCACACTTATATAGGTGATTCCTAAACGTATCATCCCGTAGATACACTATTTGATATGCCCATATCAAATTTAGAAATCATTAAAAAGCCTTAATGTTTGTGGTTTTCTTAAAGCCCACTTAACTTTCGTAATTGGTCTATTTAGCCCAACTTCTTCTTTTGGGCCTTTTGTTTTCATTAGCTTCCCTAGCCCCCCCCCACCCCCCCCCCCCCTCAATATGTAACAATGGTACAAATAACATGGAAATTAAGGTGAAAAGTCGGCAGTTTTCATTACAATTGTTGCTTCAATGAAGATAGCGATTTCTTAATATCATATTTTTAAAAAAAAACGAAGCCAACATATGATGCTCGACTTTATAGAGCGTTCTTCATATTTGAGAAAGCACAAATAGAACTGATTAAATATGAAAACACTCGTACATCAGCTAAGACTACAATGAAAGGGAAATATTAATCTAACTGGATTTTAAACATAGAGTTTGGGAAAAAATGACAATATAAACAAACTGAAAAAAGACAATAACTCCTCATGATCTGAGTCACATTAGAATGATGGTGTGACCCAAGTTGGCGGACAAATAAGACTTATTGACAATCCAGGATAAAAAGATTCAACGCTTCCATCTTCAAGATTATAAGCACCCATATCTCTTCCACCGCCATCTTCCAATAAGGTATTTTCCTCACGCCAATCATCAGTAGAATATATGCGATCAGGCTTGACTCCTGTAAACTTAGACGACTCAATGAAACTTGCTCCATTAACACTCAAAAAAAACTGCTAAATCTCCCAAGGTATTAATCTTTTTCAATTTACTATTGATTACATCTAGTTCATATACTTCAAATTTAAAAGTTTTTCTTTGTAGCAGCAGTTCGCCAAGAGGTACAAACAACACCAAAAGCAATGAAATCTTATATCACTTTAACGCGCTTTGCAATCAGAACAAGAAGTTTGTGGGGCAGTTCTGCCCAGTTTGCCATAGCTTATATAACGAAGAGGGAAGAAGGAACGAGGGTCGAGGATGTAATACAAGGCTTCTAAGGGAAAAAGGCAAAACCTTTGTTTATGGTTTTGACTTGGAGGTCATATATATAGGTAGTTTTTATTAGTATATTCCAATTTTGACCACAATTCGGAATAGTACTTTAAAAGAATCTATAGTACCAAATGGAACAAGTTTTTTTCTAATACTTTTTTCTTTTTTAAATAAATTCCTTTATAGACATAAGGGATAATTTAAATAAATTCCTTTAATTTAATTCCTCTAAGGTTTTGGCTTGTAACGAGGGACGGATTCAACTTAGTAGGTATGGGTTGATCTCGTGAACCCGGTAGTTTTGCATATACTCTATTTATGTATTAAAAAAAATTATAAATCTTTGATTGTGAACCGAGTTACTTATCGTATATTTATTTGAGGTTGCTGTAGGAACTCATAATCTTCAAACCCCGAATCTGCCTCTACTTGTAACACATACATACCCTTGATCAAATTATTAGGTATTTGTCCAAATTTTCTTATTATATTTGGCTTTCCTATTTCTTGAAAGGAAAGGACAACATATTTACGATATTCTTTTCATAAAAGGAAATATTAAAAATCTCTCATATTTGGCTAGTCCCTTTTCTTGGAGTAAAAGGTCTGGACTTCTGTAAATTAATGAGGAACCTTCTGATTCAGTAGCATCCACAGTATAGCCAAATGGGAATTAAGATATGTGTTTAGGGGGAGAATTTTACGGGACAAATGTTAGTGTGCCACTTGTGTTTGCCTCTTCGTGAGGTTGTTCTCTCGATATTTTGTACTCTCTTTTATATAGTGGATTGCTAATCTCCGCCGTGGACGTAGGTCAATTGACCGAACCACGTTAAATGTTTGTGTCTCTTTTGGTAGATTTCTCTTTTGTTATGGATTTATTGTCGTTCAAGATTTGTTTTACTAGCTTCCGCATAACACACTATTTTTTCGGTCCCAACACAAACTACATGACATATATGTCAATTTTATTATTTACTTTGTATAACAAAAGTAACTTATTTTATTTTATTAATTCAATCATTAATCTGATTGATATATTTATTTCATGTACTTCTTTAAATTCTGGTAAATCATCTACATAATTATTTCATAACTCGATGAATATATATGTTTACCAACAAAAATCATATTTCTTGATGAAATCACTTGTGAACTTCAAGAAAAACAATTACCAATCCTAATGCAACAAAAACAGAAAAAGAGAAAATAGAATTCGGACGAGCTTAAATTCTAGGGATTTTGATAAAGTTACCCACAAAAATAAAATTATTTACCCTTATTTATCCATTTATTTTTCTACCCATAAACTAATTACATTTTCTACTCATAGTAGGTTTTGTGGCGAATTTTTTCTTTATTCTCCAATTCTTTTTTATTTCTATGCTTCTTTTCTTTTCTTTTTTCTTTTTTTCTTTTCTACTTTTTTTTCTCGTTTTCTTCTTTTTTTTTCTTTTTTCCTTTTCTAATTTTATTTAACTTCTGTTTTTTATATTCTTTTTCTCTTCATAATCTAATTTCATTTACTGTTTTCACTATTTTTTATTATTCTTTTTTTATATTATTACTAAAAAAAAATTAAATTGTTACCAATTAAATGTAGCTAATACAACCAAAAAAATATTAACTAACATATGATACCGGTATAGTATATAGCTATACCAACAGGGTATACAATTGTACGCAAAGAGTTAAAAAAATTTTAGTTCAATTATTAAACTGAAATAATATCAGTTTTCAAAAAAAAAATTAAAATTCTCAAAGGACCTAATTGTAAGAGTATACCATTACATCATATAGCATACTATAATTTTTTTTTTTTTTGCATTTTCAGTTTGCCCCTCACGCTTGAGTAAAAGCTTAAAACAAATTAAAAGGGAAAAGACAAGTGAATTTACGGGTAATAAATATTCTATTATAGTATATTGTATACTATTACAGCATATTGTTAAAGTATCTTGCATATTATTACAGTATATCATAAAACTATATTGTATACTATAATAGTATACTGTTGCAGTATAACTATATACTCCTAAAGTATATTGGTATACTGTAGCGGTATACTATTTTGAAAACTATAATAGTATAGTGTTGCAGTATAGCTATACACTCCTACAGCAGATTGTATACCGTAGCGGTATATTGTAGCTGTGTTCTTCTTCGATTTTCAACTGAAAATTTCGATCACAATCACCTCATCAGCTCCAAATGCAATCAAATTTCAATATGAAATTCCAGAAGGTACTATAAACAATATTTAACAGCACCCACTTTGAAATCAAACAAGAAATCTTCAAAAATAAAATTGAGCTTCAAGCCCAACAATGGTAGGACCATGGAAGGCCTTCAGCTATTTGACAGCATGTTGACGGCTCGAATTAATCTGACAAATTTCACTTATACAACAATGTTGAGTGCTTGTAGCAGGTTGAGAGATGGTCTTGCAGGGGAAGCAACTCATGTTAAGTAATTGTTTCCGGGATTGCACCAGATTTGCCCCTGTACAATGCGCTGCTCGACATGTATTCTAGTTGTGGTGATAGTGAAGCAGCTTTGAAAGTCTTCGGAAAAATAAAGAAACCAGATCTGGTATCTTGGAATTCAATGATTTCTGGTTATGCAAACAATGGAGATGGAGAGATGGAGAGAGGTAAAAGAGANAGGCTTCCCTACATACACTTCCTCCGAGGTTTGCGCCTAAATCCGCATCCAAAGCAATGTGCGAACTAACATCGACCGGTTCCCCATTTGGCGCTTCCCCAGGGTTAATCAGTGGCACATCGGCCCCTATATTGTTGTTTTCTCCATGAAATCCAAGACCCTCATCGTCGTGTACGGGTGCATTTTGCGAGTTTGACATGTTTTATCCTGAAAATAAAAATTCTTGACAAGAACAAGTGTGAAAATAACGTGTGTTATTAGAATCAGTACCGAAATAATCACTATTATCTTTAGCCCCACGGTGGGCACCAAACTGTTTACCTCGAAGATACGAGTAACAATTAAATTTGATTTATGATTTTAAGGATATGTGATTTAGTTCAATACTAATTAATAACCAAGAAAACTAGCGTGTAGATGAAGGAAATAAGTAGAATCAAACCAGCGTGCAAGACAGTCTTAATCTCGAGCCAAGGTGACCTCGAGGTTGATAAGAACAGTAAAACAAGAACAATTAAATAAAGAGATGATTCTGATGAAATATAAGCCAAAAGTAGAGAGTATATTCTTTGTCAATGATTGATAATAAATACAAATAATTGGGGTCCCTTTTATATAATAGGGGAACCCTAAATAAGGTACATTCTATTTACAGTAAAGAATCTTATTGGGACAGCTGTCTAACCGTCTTGTACGGATTCATACAAATCTATCCCGGAATTTACGCCGCGATCTTAGGGGCGTGGCAGGAATCTTGCTCATTCTGTTACAAAGCTACAACGGCATTATCTCGAGGTCGGTCACGTTCGGCCCCGATATTCATCGATCTCTTCGATCTTCGAACTCTGTCATCGGCCTCGACCCAGTATACTTCGGACCGAATCTTGAAGTAGTTCCTCGAGCCCACTAAATCGAGCATACTTGATTTTGACCGTATACAAAAGCAAAAGTAAAAATAATACTAGACTGTAATTGACTTGTACTCTAATTATAGTTACTATTCCACACGACATCACTTTAAGTGCAGAATTTTCGTCCCACAAAAACTCAGTCTCACTATTCACATGACTACAACACCACACAAAATTTCTAAAGAAAAACAAAATGGTAAGGTAATACTAGATTCTTTAAGTAACTTATGCCTGCTGACATTGATTCAACTTGATCTCCTAGCAAACAAGAATCTTGCTAGTTGCTACTGGATAAAGGCAAAGGACAAAAAGATTTTTTTAAAAAAGAAAAAGATGGTACAGGGAAGAGGGGAACAAGAAGAGTGCGGGGAAACCGAAGGTGTAGAAACGGATGAATCTTGTAAAGTTGGAAAATGGTCCATACACGGTTAGAATCATTGCCTAACATTCCCTCTCATCACTTTGGCATAAGTCAAATTTAAAACTCCTAAACACAAGATGGGTTTTTTCTTGGGGTTTTGACACAGTTACTCACAAAAATAAAACTATTTACCTTTGTCTACCCATTTATTTTTCTACCCATAAACTAATTACATTTTTTACCCATAGTAATTTTTGTGGGGAATTTTTTCTTTATTCTCCAATTCTTTTTTATTTCTATGCTTCTTTTCTTTCTTTTTTTCTTTCCTTTTTCTTTTCTTTTTCTTTTCTCGTTTTCTTCTTATTTTTTTCTTTTTTCCTTTTCTAATTTCATTTAACTTCTTTTTTTATTATATTTTGTCTCTCTTCATAATCTAATTTCATTTATTGTTTTCACTAATTTTTATTATTCTTTTATTTTATATTATTACTAAAAAAAAATTAAATTGTTACCAATTAAATGTAGCTAATACAACCAAAAAAATATTAACTAACATATGATACCAGTATAGTATATAGTTATACCAACAGGGTATACAATTGTGCGCAAAGAGTTAAAAAAAATTAATTCAATTATTAAACTGAAATAATATCAGTTGTCAAGAAAATTTTCAAAAAATTCTAAAAGTATCTAATTATAAGAGTATACCGTTATATTATATATCATACTTGCATTTTCAATTTACCCCTCAAGCTGGGTAAAAGCTTAAAGCAAATTAAAAGGGAAAAGGCAAATGAATTTACGTGTAATAAGTATACTATTATAGTATATTGTATGCTATTACAGCATACTGTTACAATATATTGCATATTATTACAGTATACTATAATAATATATTGTATACTATAATAGTATATTGTTGCAGTATAACTATATACTCCTATAGTATATTATATACTGTAGCGATATACTGTTAGGTAACTGTGTTCTTCTTCGATTATTACAATATACCGTTGCAATATATTTTAAACTATAATAGTATACTGTTGCAGTATAGCTATATACTCCTACAACATATTGTATACCGTAGCGGTATACTGTAGCTATGTTCTTCTTCGATTTTCAACTGAAAATTTCTATCTCAATCACCTCAAATGAGCTCCAAATGTTAATAAATTTCAGTATGAACTTCCAGAAGGTACTATAAGCAATATTTAACAACACCCACTTTGAATCAAACAAGAAATCTTCAAAATAAAATTTTAGATTCAAGGGCCAAGCAAGAGCAAGAGCAAGAGCTAGGGGAAGAACAATCAAGAAAAAGCGGAGCAAAATTGAAACTAGCCAGAGGTCAACTTCTCAGATAATCACATCTAATTTCTTTTTGAAGAAGGATATAAAGGTAATGGAAGAGTTTGTCCAAGTCTTCTTCACGGAGGCGAACTTTATCCAAGTCATTGAAATCTGGGTGTGTCAAAGGAAGAGTTTGTGTGCAAGAACTAGCTGGGGTTGTTGTTTTCCTTCTTTCGCATCCATGACTACCTTTTTCTTTGCTATTTCTTGGTTTTTTTTTGTTTCACTGTATTTCAGATACTTCTGTGAAGAAGAAGAAAACAAGAAAAGGAAAGTAAATAGTTTGGGCCCCATGGGTAGGAGTAGTAAATAATTTGGGCCTGGGCATTAAAGGATAAATGTTTAGGATTAATGGGTATAAAGTGAAATTTTCTCTAAATTCTAACCTAGACAAAATATCTTAAAACACCTCTAGACTTGGCGTCGATTATTAGTTTCCTCCCTAAACTAAGCATAGTCCTAATTACCCCCCTACACTTGAATAAATAAATTTAACTACCCCTCGATCTACCACATGGCATAGCAAGTGGCCTCAAACAGCCTTTGGCGCGTGATGGTGTATAAACAATGCTACATACGCAGCTCAAACGGTAAAAAGCCCCCAAATTAATATTTTCCCTTATTTTTCCCATCTTTCCCATGGTTGTTCTTCCCCTTTCTTCCTCGTTATAACTTCCTCCATTAAAGCACAATTAGTGTTCTTTCTTTTTCTGCAATTCTGATTTTTCTTCTTTTATTGCAAAAGTTATTAGACACATTTCTTGACTTTCTTTCCAACTTTCTTAAGATATTAAAAATGAACCCACTTTGTCGATTGAAGACCCACCACAGTTGGAATACTATTCCACTTTATTGAAACTCACTCATACTGATTAAACACCCAAACCATAAACGAGAACTTACTGAAAATTATTTAATTAAATTTTATTAACTAGATCCCTAAGATTTATAGGTAAATATATAGAAGGGGAAAATGGGAGAACCATTTGAGGGAATTTGAGAAAGAGAATAGTTTGGGCAGAATGATTTGATTTAGCTGTCCTTTTAGTTCAGGATTTAATCCGCTTTTTTCATTTTTCTTTTTCTCAATTTTAGTATAGGTAATATAAAATATATCCTATTATTTCGCCTACATGGAGCACACATTGGATAAAATGTCCAACAAGGTCAGCGCGTGTATACACTTAACCAAGGTATATGAGACGAGGCTGTATTTAAATTCATCTATTCAAGTGTAGGGAGGTAATTAGGACTAGATATAGTTTGGGTAGGAAATTAATAATCGGTGCCAAATTTAAAGGTGTTTTAAGGTATTTTGCCTTCTAACCAAAACAGGTTACAGGTAGCTAGCTCGAATTTTTTTGTGATTTCTTTTCATGGTGAAAATAGCACACTGAAAATAGAATATAGGAGGGGAATCAAATTAAAGAATTTTTATTTGTACACCCCTCATCAGAAAATTATACTATATATATATATATATATATATATATATATATATGAACGTGCGTTGCACGTTAATAATGGCACGTGATAATTTAAACATTTATTTATATGAAGGAACAATAAAATTTAATTAATGAGAGAAATTTTATGTATAATAATACAATAATTATATAAATGCCGAAAAATATTATTACATTAGCATAATACATGAATTTAAAATAAAAGGACATCATCAAAACTTACACAAATGATTAATTTTGTCATGTTAGTTAGATAATTATATGTTATAGTTTAAAAGTATTTAATGTGATGGTTCTTAACGAACACTTCTTTGTGGACAATATTTTTGTGTATGTTCCCTCCTAATGCGTTGGTTGCTCTGCCTTAACCAAAACTCTTATTGTCGATCTTTATATCCCTTTGAAAGTGCAACATACAGTTGTTCGTGCAAGAAAACATATTGTGATCGGTAACAATTTTTAGGATGTATGTCCTTATGGTTTATTAATTATATATGTAAAACATAAACATACTAAAAATTATTTTCACACAAATTTAAAAGGATATTCCTTAGTTTCGGAAGACAAAAGTTGAATTCAGGAATAAGAATATACCTAGAAGCACATTAACCAGTATCATAGTTTTTGCATGTATGACGTTATTGTCAAAACTTCTATATACCATATGTGTACTATTACATCAGCTACTCGGTGTATCTAAGTTTTTCAGTAGCATGACAGGCATATTTTTCTTCAAAATTAACCAATATACAATGAAAAATCAATTTTAGCTTATTCTATTATATATACGGTGACACTAACATACATAAGAAATAAGAAACTTGAAAACAAACATGTATGGTAGAAGACCGTTTGGTATTAAAGTATTTAAGTATTCTTCTTGATTGTAATTATTGGTATCATTTTCTGCTGAATCAAAAACTGAAAAATATTTTGTTTTCACTATAAAATTTTGCAATCAACCTTTTATTTAGTTGCTCAACATATTCATTTATGCTAGCTAAGATATCTTTTTAATTCTATCATGCGATTTGCACAAATTGCGTTTTAATCTAATGATAGAAATATTTCTCTTATTAAATATACTATTATTACCATTGGGATTGATAACCAAGTATTTAGAATCATCCACTATTGGATGCTCTTCTTCGTTTCCGACACGAAGCAAGAAGATACTGAATACTGAATCTGTTCTTACACGAAGCAAGAAGATACTAAATACCGAATATGTTCTTACTTTATATTTCTTGTCAGTTGAATCTTTTTTCGTTTGAGGCCAGAAGTATAACTTTGGCAAGCTAGCTTTTACAGTCTCTGCTTTTGTCGATTTTGGAATTACCGGTAGTACTTGACAGAAATCACATCCCAAGCCATTAATTTTTCACCAAACGATTTATTAATATCCAGTATATCTCTAGAACTCCGATCAATTATTTCGATCATGTGACACTTAACCATAAGTGCTTCATCCTATATTATCAATTTTGCTTTCTTTATAAATTTAGCATCATTGCTCTACTTTGATATATTTGTGATGGTTATTTAAGTTGTTTGAAGAGGTATATCACATTTAAAGTGGATTGTCTCACAATAAAATCACTGTTGGTACACCACTAGCTATTATTGCTAACAATGTCATACCTCTTGATATGATATTTGCAAGTAAAGCATGATATAGTAATATTATTTCAATTCCACCGGAGGCACCTACAAAGAATAATCCCGTTATATCAAAGTCGGCTCTTTATAATATAGTCTCGAAAACGTGTTCTTGCGTTAGATTTAGCTTTGATTGTGCTTCCTCAAACACTTGAATAGTGTAACGACCCGACCGGTCGTTTTGAGCCCTAGCGCGTCGTTCAGCAGTCTGAGGCCATGAGCAGCTTCATTTCAGGTGTTATGACTTGTACGCGTGGTCGGAATTGAATTTCGGGAAGTTCGGAGTGGATTTGGGAAGAGAATTCTCACTTCAGAAGCTTATAGTTGAAAGAATGAACTAGGAGTGGGTTTTTGAGTAACGACCTCGGAATCGGGATCTAAAGGTTCCAGCAGGTTCGTATGATAATTTCGGACTTGGGCGTATGCCCGGTTCGGGATTTGGGTAACCCGGGAGCGTTTTGGCGCCTATTATGGAAGTTAGTATTTCGGAAGAACTTTCTCAAGTTTGTCTTGAAGTGCATTTCAGTTTTATCGATGTCCGCTTGGGATTCCGAGACTGGGAGTAGCTCTGTATGGTGATTCTGGAGTTGGGAGAGCAACCGGAAGTTAATTCGGAGGTCCGTAGGTCATTTTGAAGCCATTTGGCTAAAAATAGAAATTTGAAGGTTTTTGAGAAGTTTGACCGGAAGTGGACTTTTTGATATCGGGGTCGAAATCCGACTCCGGAAGTTGGAGTAGGTCCGTAATGTCAAATATGACTTGTGTGCAAAATTTAAGGTCAATCGGACATGATTTGATAGGTTTAAACATCGGAAGTAGAAGTTGGAAAGTTCAAAGTTCATAAAGCTTGAATCGGGGTGTAATTCATGGTTTTACCGTTGTTTGATATGATTTGAGGCCTCGAGCAAGTCCATAATGTGTTTTGGGGTTGGTTGGTAGATTTGGTTGAGGTCCCGAGGGCCTCGGGTGGTTGCTGGTATTTCCGCTTCTGCGGAAATGGGACCGCAGAAGCGGCCCCGCAGAGGCGGTAGAGGGAGCCGCAGAAACGGATTTGTTCCAAGGTTCATGGACCGCAGATGCGGTCAAGGTTCCGCAGAAGCGGGACAGCATCTGCGGAAGTGGGCATCGCAGAAGCGAAAAGGGGGCGGCCAGGACGGATCGCAGAAGGGGCTGTTGACCGCACCTGCGAACCGCAGAAGCGGTCCAGGGTTCGCAGGTGCGGAAATGACTGGAGCAGTGAGGTCTTTAAAATTCGGGTTTGAGTTCATTTCAACCCCATTTTTCTTCCATTGGAGTCGATGGGGAGCAGCTTGGAGGTGCAATTTTCGTCACTTGTCATGAGGTAAGTAACTTAAGCTAGTTTTGAGTCAAATACAAGGTTTATACATGGATTTGAGCATGAAAATTGTAGAAAAACTTGGGGTTTGAGGGAAGACCTAGAAAATTATTGTTCTTGGAATTTAACCACGATTTCGGGTATGGAATCTAGAGAAAATTATATATTTGAGTTCCTAAGGTCATGGGCCAAGTTTATCTTCGAAAAATTTTGGATTCCGGGAACGTAGGCCCGAGGGCATTTTTGTCAACTTTCCAATCGGGGTTAGGAATTGTTATAAATTGGATGATAATGAGTACCTTAGCATATATTAATGGATTTGTATAACCATTGGCTAGTTTTGGAGCATTGTGCGTTGGTTCAAGCCTTCGGAAGAATGTAGAATTCCGGTCATGGGTCTTCGGAGCAAGGTGACCCTTTCTAACCTTGTGAGAGGGAATTGTCCCCTTAGGTGAGTTAATTGGTTATGTGCTCCCATTTGTGGGGGCTACGTACGCACGAGGTAACGAGAGTCCGTGTGTAGCTACTATTATGCAATTGTCCTGGTAGTCTAGGACCCCAAAAGCATGCTATACTTGGGGTATTTGCAATCTTATTGACATTTGAATTGTTAAAATCAAATTGAACTAGTAAATGAATTTCAAAAAGGATTAGACTTCATTTTCTTAAATTGATTTGGTTTTTATTTGATATGATGTTCCCCGATAATTCTTAATTTGACTGTTTGAGCATGTATTCCTGTGTGTACCTGCGTCGCATGGATGATTCGCGAGCAGGGTATTTGTTTACTTTATGTTGACCGCGTCGCATGGATGATTCGCGAGCGGGGGAAATAGATGCATCTATTGGTTCGGGCCGTTCGACCCTCGGCAATGCACAGTTTATATTTCTGTTGGATCGGGCGGTCGCCTCGGCATGATATGCGCATGTTTATATTGCTTACTTGAAATACTTGATGTTGATATTGCCTTTTCGCCTGACATAAATTGCTGAAGATAAATGGAAAGAAATCTTGAAAATCCTTTGTTATTTGTTACAGGTGTTTACCTGTTTTACAGCTTTGTGAACTAGAGCATGCTATATAAATCCATGACTTCCTCACATTTTAGTATATTATTACTGGACCATTAGTAAGTGTCAAAGTTGGCCATCTCATCTTTACTTCTTCGAGATTAGGCGGGATACTCATTGGGTACACGTTGTTTTCGTACTCATACTACACTTGCTGTGCATTTTGTTGCACAGGTTAATCGTGTGGCTTAGCGGCATAGCGGCATGACGGCGCAGAGACTAGGTGAGTTGTATTTCCTCGAGGTGGTTCCGCAGCTAGTATAGTCTCTCTCTGGATTTTCATTATTTTTCTGTCCAATTGTATTCCGGACAGTTATTGCACTTATTGATTCCTCTTAGAAAATTGTCTCATGTACTTGTGACACCGGGTTCTGGGGATGTATTTGGATTTGTTCGGAAATTTTAAAGGTTGTTTAATATATTTCATTATTCATTCGTAGGAATATACTAAGTATCGTTTTAAGTGTAATAAAGAAGTGTTTTCGAAATCATTAAAATAAGAATTTAATTAAGTATTTTAGTTGGCCGGCCTGACAGCGGTGTCCGGCGCCACCACGACCCTTAGTGGATTTTGGGTCGTGACAATATGGTATTAGAGCACTAGGTTCCCGTCGGTCTCACGAGTCATGAGCAAGTCTAGTAGAGTCTCGTGGATCAGTACGGAGACGTCTGTACTTATCCTTGGGAGGCTACAGGGGTAATAGGAGTACTTCCCTTCTTGATTTCCTTATCGTGCGGTTCGATTTCTTGAGGCTTATGCTATTGATTCCTTCCTACTCAATCGTACGCAACGTGAGCGCTTGTTAGAAATCAAAAATTGAAGGATTGTAATGGCACTACAAATATGGTGCGAGATGATTCTCCCGGTATAGTTGATTGGACTATTATAGTCGCCTTATGGAAGGATATTCTATTGTTTCAACTCAGTGACAGAACTTCTAAGAGCCTTGAGGCTAGGCACAGGATGCCATGATGCTTATGAGCGATTATTCCGCAGTATTGTTGTGATGGTAGGATGTTGCCCGCGTGTCGGGGCAATGAAACACTTGAAGGGAGGTTTACCTAGTATGTATTCAAGGGATTCAGTATTTTATTCCTGGCAAGGGAGAGGCAGTCAGACTAAGGATGGTCAGATATGGGTTGGTGGAAGTAATGAGACCTGGTATTTGCAAGCGTGATGGAGCTTTCTTCTATGATGGGGCGTCGTGGCCCTAATGGAACGTACCAAGTCCGTCGATGTTATAATCTGCTACAATTCGCCTTTAAGTCAAGATATTGTGAAATAGTATTGGAGATACAACTGTCAGATATCGCATGGTGCGGTGGTTTAGGATCGAATCAGAATTTCCAATGTTGACGGTTCGATAAAGATGACCTTTGGAAAGGTTTAAAAGTTAGCAGCAATTGTGGGTTCAAGTGCCACGAAGATAGAGTTTATTTAAAGCAACAGATGAGCAACAAAGTATGAGGAAAGACGTTTGGGAAGTGTCAGGCGGTGACTAAGGTTTCTAGGAGGCCAAGTATAAGAAGCAAAGGGCGAGTAGTCAATTAAGAGATGAGTTCCGCCAAAGTGGGAGAGTGGCGGAGTGGCATATGGGAATTGTCGTAGGATGACTACTCACCTTGAGGGGCGTACGGAATGATTTGAGAATTTCAGAGATTAGTGATTGGGGCCTATGAAGTTAACTTGAAGCATGGACCATTAAACGGCAGGAGATTTGATACAGCAGGAAGGAGCTGCTTGAAATAAAGAAGGACACAATATAACCTTGAATGGGAAGGATATTGCCGCACATTTAATTGATGTCCACAAAGGGATAAATGGACTGGTACAGCTAGAGAGTGAGCTTGGACTCAGGATGGATTATTGATGTCATGGTGATTGTATCCCGTGTAGCAGCATTGGAAGATGTCGGGAAGTGATTTCCACAGGAGGGTTATTTCCTGTGAGCAGGTTGGCGGTCGCGTGGTTGGCGAGGCTTCTGCGAAGAATTCTATTGGTTATACAGCAAGGAGATCGGTCGTGCGAATGGGGTTGATGATTCAGAGTATCGAAAAGGGGTGTTTACCGAATGATTCCGAGAATTTTGGCGGTTGATTGCGCCCGGTTATGTCAATAAAGAGATAAAGAATCCCGGTGAATTCCAGAGTTGTGAAATAATGGCTTCAAGCTAAGTGGGAGAGTCCCACCGCCTATGATTGGGTTGCATGGTTAACTACTTGCGAGGTTTCCGTTTATCTGCAAATCGATGGGTTGTTTCAACTACGGGAAAAGACCATAAGTGGTAATTTGAGTAGTTGAATTGTTGGATGCATGCTATGGTCGGCCTTATTGGCTCATGTTCAGATTTGGGGAAGGATTCAGCACTTATGCCTTGTATATAAGCGGGTTTAAAGGGGAGTGATTCTGCCAGGTGCTTCATTAAGAGGGTATTAATGTGCTAGAAGATTCATGGAGTTGATTATATTCGGAACCAAGTCAGAGCCGGTGGCTCTCAACAACGGTCCTAGTAGATCCCAAGGGATAAAGTGTGGTGCCCAATGATTTCAAGCCTATGAGTACAGTTAAGGATCAAGATTTGTAACAGCTTATGAGAAGGTGCCCAGAATGTTTTATGATATTTTGACTTGTGATGTAGCATTTAAGAGATATGAAATAGTTCGTGAGATTTGAGACAGCATGGTCTCGTGACTCAAGGCCACTCGAGGTGAGTGTAGAGTGTTGAATAGAGTTAGTATTATTTCCAAGGCAATCAAGGATAAACTGGAAGGAGGTAGATTGATTAGCCATAGCTGAATTGGCATATTGGGGTCAGTGATCAGTTCATTCAGCGTGATCAAGTTATGTGTATGATTTGTGGCGGTACGTGTGAGGCTTGTCGGGCGCCGTAATTGATGTTATTCAGAAGCATTCTTCTGTTATGGCTTATTAAGTGGAAGCGGATTCCGGGAGGGCTATGATGGCTTGGACCACTACTTAGAGATTTGCATATCCTACGGCTATGGGAATTTACCTGTGTGTTGCTATGATTCTCCTGAAGTGGGTTAAGTGGATAGTTCTTATATGATGAAGTGTTAAAATATTATTGATTTCGGAGTTACGATGAAAATCGTGTTCTATCGTATATTGGCACGCTGGGTGCAGTGAGTAGCATGGAAATTCGAAGTGAGGATCGAGGTTGAAGTTTGCTGTTGGTAAGGATGTCACAAGCTCGGATGACCAAGAAAAGGGTGGAATGTTTAAAGTAAATTGGTATTGTATTCAGCGTCACCTGAGATCGATGTGTTGGGAAAGAGGCTTTGCATCCTGGTTAAGGATTCTTGATCGCTTTTCAGCGTTAGTGTGGCCGATGGCTTAGATGTGCGGACCCGTTATTTATTTCGGAAGATTATGGGAGCGTGTCCCACGGGAAGATTGTATGAGTGTGACACGTAGTCACTTGATTGACTAAAGGTTTAAACCAAGTATGAGGATTGTGGTAATACCATTAATTTGAGAATTTATGCCTGGAGGGCACTTTGTTTATTGGGTTATGAACTGAGGAGGTTGCTCTGGTTATAATGGCTGTTCTTAGGTGTTATGAGGAAAAAGGGAGTTACTATGGACCTTTGAAAGGTTATTAGCCAAGTTGGTGCAATCAGAAATCGGCTTGAGATCAGTGGATTGATTTATATGTGAACAGGGCTTTATATCAGGCCAGTTGTGTTCGTGTCAGCGAGCGTTCCTTATGGAGGAACAGTCGGGATGTTATTTTGTCATCAGCTATTCCAGGTAATGATGTATTGCGCTGTATGAGTTGTGAGACAGCTTGGTAAATTTTTATGTGTTGAGGTTCCGCGTGGCGATGATGTTATATGAGCAGAATGGCTCTTGAGATTCAGATCTTGTTTCCCACCTCAGTTGTGCCCGAGTTTGTTGATTATAGCGTTATATGTCTCCCTAGGTAATGGTATTATACACCTAGTGTGTTTATGACCGATATTCGGTATTTTGTTGTAATGAGCGATTTAGCTCGACGTACATCTCCTTATGTGAGTTCTATGTGTGGATCGGGTGGCACGCCGACATGGGTATGTTATTTGGATCAGGTTGCACGCCGCAGCAGTGTGACGTTCAGTTCAGTTCCCTATACCTATTTTATGTGTTTTGTATTCTGTCTTCTGAGGAAAGCTCGTATTAGCTGTGATCCCGCGTCGCATGTATGATTCGCGAGCGGGGTGTCTGTTCACTATGTTGCCCGCGTCGCATGTATGATTCGTGAGCGGGGTAATCGGACTTCCTTTCCAGAGTTCATTTTCCTTTTGTATCGCATCCTAATTGGTAGCCTAATGGCACATTGTAGCATCATATGGGACTTTTGATCATGTCCGGGATGGCTTATTGCCTGAGCAGTTCGTACTGGGTGAGACGAGATTATTGCATTTAGGATCGGTGCAATCTGATTATATGAAGTATATTAAGGAGCAAAGATCATTATTTAGTTCAGAATGTGGTAATGTTTCTTGTCAGAAGTATAGACTCAATGATTGGTTGACTCGACAGTTGATTATGAATTTCGGCACATCTCATCCGTCGTGGCGGTGTTTTAAGAGTTAGAGTACGACTTGCGTGTGTCATGAGGTGCAATGGGAGCATCTGATTCGTTGAATTTTGGCTAAGTTGACCAGAAAATATTATTGTGGTCCTGTGGATTAAGTGTTGCAAAGTAAGAATCCAGCAAAGTTATGCAGTCATGTTTGAGTACAGCGTGTAGTGATTGATATGGTGATCGTATGTTGGAATAGGCCTGGCATAGAATTCCGGATGTTGGATTTGGGCTCTTAGGCTTATTTGCTTGAATAAAAGAAGGTAATATCTTCGAAATTTATCGAGCTAATGTGCTCAACTCAGTTGTGGTAGCACGGGAAGGTGCATGAGGTGCTAAACAGTGATTTCAGACTACTTCAGTGTAGTTCTCAGCACGTTCGAGGACGAATGTATGTTTAAGTGGGAGAGAATGTAACGACCCGACCGGTCGTTTTGAGCCCTAGCGCGTCGTTCAGCACTCTGAGGCCATGAGCAGCTTCATTTCAGGTGTTATGACATGTACACGTGGTCGGAATTGAATTTCGGGAAGTTCGGAGTGGATTTGGGAAGAGAATTCTCACTTCGGAAGCTTAAAGTTGAAAGAATGAACTAGGATTGGATTTTTGAGTAAACGACCTCGGAATCGAGATCTAAAGATTCCAGCAGGTTCGTATGATAATTTTGGACTTGGGCGTATGCCCGGTTCGGGATTTGGGTAACCCGGGAGCATTTTGGCGCCTATTGTGAAAGTTAGCATTTTGGAAGAAATTTCTCAAGTTTGGCTTGAAGTGCATTTCGGTGTTATCGATGTCCATTTGGGATTCCGAGACTGGGAGTAGCTCCATATGGTGATTCTGGAGTTGGGAGCGCGATCAAAAGTGAATTCGGAGGTCCGTAGGTCATTTTGAAGTCATTTGGCTAAAAATAGAAATTTGAAGGTTTTTGAGAAGTTTGACCGGAAGTGGACTTTTTTATATCGGGGTCGGAATCCGATTCCGGAAGTTGGAGTAGGTCCGTAATGTCAAATATGACTTGTGTGCAAAATTTGAGGTCAATCGGACATGATTTGATAGGTTTAAACATCGGAAGTAGAAGTTGGAAAGTTCAAAGTTCATAAAGCTTGAATCGGGGTGTAATAAATGGTTTTAGCGTTGTTTGATATGATTTGAGGCCTCGAGCAAGTCCGTAATGTGTTTTGGGGTTGGTTGGTAGGTTTGGTTGAGGTCCCGGGGGCCTCGGGTGGATTCTGGATGGTTAACGGATCGAAAATGGATTTTTGGGAAGGCTGAGGTTTGCTGGTTACTGGTATTTCCGCTTCTGCGAAAATGGGACCGCAGAAGCGGCCCCGCAGAGCGGTAGAGGGAGCCGCAGAAGCGGATTTGTTTGAAGGTTCGTGGACCGCAGATGCGGTCAAGGTTCCGCAGAAGCGGGACCTCATCTGCGTGAGTGGGCATAGCAGAAGCGAAAAGGGAATCGCCAGGACGGATCGCAGAAGCGGTTGTTGAACGCATCTGCGGAACCGCAGAAGCGGTCCAGGGTCCGCAGGTGCGGAAATGACTGGAGCAGTGAGGTCTTTAAAATTCGGGGTTGAGTTCATTTCAACCCCATTTTTCTTCCATTAGAGTCGATGTGGAGCAGCTTGGAGGTGCCATTTTTGTCACTTGTCATGAGGTAAGTAACTTAAGCTAGTTTTGAGTCAAATACAAGGTTTTATACATGGATTTGAGCCTGAAAATTGTAGAAAAACTTGGGGTTTGAGGGAAGACCTAGAAAATTATTGTTCTTGGAATTTAACCACGATTTCGGGTATGGAATCTAGAGAAAATTATATATTTGAGTTCCTAAGGTCATGGGCCAAGTTTATCTTCAAAAAATTTTGGATTCCGGGCACGTAGGCCTGAGGGCATTTTTGTCAACTTTCCAATCGGGGTTAGGAATTGTTATAAATTGGATTATAATGAGTACCTTAGCATATATTAATGGATTTGTATAACCATTGGCTAGTTTTGGAGCATTGTGCGTTGGTTCAAGCCTTCGGAAGAATGTAGAATGCCGGTCATGGGTCTTCGGAGCGAGGTGAGTCTCCTTTCTAACCTTGTGAGAGGGAATTGTCCCCTTAGGTGAGTTAATTGGTTATGTGCTCCTATTTGTGGGGGCTACGTATGCACGAGGTAACGAGAGTCCGTGCGTAGCTACTATTATGCAATTGTCCGGGTAGTCGAGGACCCCAAAAGCATGCTATACTTGGGATATTTGCAATCTTATTGACATTTGAATTGTTAAAATCAAATTGAACTAATAAATGAATTTCAAAAAGGATTAGACTTCATTTTCTTAAATTGTTAAAAGAGGATTTGGTTTTTATTTGATAAGATGTTCCCCGATAATTCTTAATTTGACTGTTTGTGCATGTATTACTGTGTGTACCTGCGTCGCATGGATGATTCGCGAGTAGGGTATTTGTTTACTTTATGTTTACCGCGTCGCATGGATGATTCGCGAGCGGGGGAAATAGATGCATCTATTGGTTCGGGCCGTTCGACCCTCGGCAGTGCACAGTTTATATTTCTATTGGATCGGGCCGTCGCCTCGGCATTATATGCGCATGTTTATATTGCTTGCTTGAAATACTTGATGTTGATATTGCCTTTTGGCCTGACATAAATTGCTGAAGATAAATGGAAAGAAATCCTGAAAATCCTTTGTTATTTGTTAAAGGTGTTTACCTGTATTACAGCTTTGTGAACTCGAGCATGCTATATAAATTCATGACTTCCTCACATTTTAGTATATTATTACTGGACCATTAGTAAGTGTCAAAGTTGGCCATCTCGTCTCTACTTCTTCGAGATTAGGCGGGATACCCATTGGGTACACGTTATTTTCGTACTCATACTATACTTGCTATGCATTTTTGTTGCACAGGTTTATTGTGTGGCTTAGCGGCATAGCGGCATGACGGCGCAGAGATTAGGTGAGCTGTATTTCCTCGAGGTGGTTCCGTAGCTAGTATAGTCTCTCTCTGGATTTTCATTATTTTTCTGTCCAATTGTATTCTGGACAGTTATTGCACTTATTGATTCCTCTTAGAAAATTTGCTCATGTAATTGTGACACCGGGTTCTGGGGATGTATTTGGATTTGTTCGGAAATTTTAAAGGTTGTTTAATATATTTCATTATTCATTCGTAGGAATATACTGAGTATCGTTTTAAATGTAATAAAGAAGTGTTTTTGAAATCATTAAAATAAGAAAATAATTAAGTATTTTAGTTGGCTGGCCTGACAGCGGTGTCCGGCGCCACTACGACCCTTTGTGGATTTTGGGTCGTGACATATAGCATTTTGATTCTTAATAATATACTGACATTTTAAATTTGTGTTCTAACGCTCTTTTTATGGGATAAATTTATGCACCATAAGATTTTTTTTTTTTTAGACTTGAATAAGAATTTTTCTCATATGATGAATTTAAAAAAATACTTGAATTGCTAAATAATTAGTTAAAAGATTTAATTATTTGGTTTTAACATAAAAATAATTTATTCTATATTAATTCAGATCTTAATATTAGTTCATCTCTTGTTTTGAATATTTAATCTTAATTATAATTTTATCCACCATAAATTTTATTTTCAAAGAGTAAAATATTGATATGACATTTTATTTTAGATCTTTATGTTTGTAGAATCATTAGTGGTATTGACTCTTACCAACCATTTTTTTTCACTCATTTATATTCTTATATATTTTCTTAGTTGTTATTTAATTATTGATTATTTTTTAATATTACGCAAAAAATTGATTAAACAAATATTATTTGAGTAAAAAAATAATTCAAATATAACATAAAAATATATTATCGTGGGAGTAATTCTTTTTCTTAATTTCAAGTCTTTATGCATTCCATTTAATATTTTTTTTTTATTTTTTCTTCGTATTAGCTATTATGTAGTGGTAATATATTGCCAATACATAAGATTCTTATGAAATTGATTTTATTAAACCTTCCTACATATTTTTAATAAGAATTTAATACAAAATATTTTGTTAATTTTAAATATTAAAAATTAGCATAGAAGGTATTGTAGTCCAAAAAATAGGTTATTGCAGTTATGTTTTTTCCCTATGAGTTCTTCCGTTTAATATTTTAGGGCTATTTTGATATACTAATATTGTATTTATGCTTTTATAATAATATAGGCTCTCATTTTTCTAAATAAATTTGTACAATATAATACAATCAAATTAAATTATTAATAGGACATTATAATACGTTTTCAAATTAAATTGGTAATAGAAATTTTATGAAGTATGTCCTAAAAGTAATAAGATTGCATGACTAAAGATATTTACTTGTTTAATTTTATATGAATTAGACAGCCCGAAAGTAATTATACTAATAAGATTCCTAAAGGTAATCATGTAGGATTCCTAACGTATAGCATTATATCCTAAAACTAATAGGATTATAAGGCTAAAATCTAAAAGTTTAGTTATGTTCTTTTATTATGAGTTATTATGCTTAATATTATAAGATTATGTCGATCGACATTGTATTCGTACTTTTATAATAATATAAATAGATATATTACTTATTGTGGGCTATTCACTTTTTGACAGGATGGTGTTGCTTCTATCTCTTTTTTTGTTTGAAATCAAATGTTAATACGAAAAAAGAAATTAATTTGTTAGTAACTAATACTCAAATTAAAAAAAAGAAAGAAACGGAAGAAAAAAAAAGAAGTTAAATGTGAAATGACGTGGGAAGAACTCGTTAATGAATTTAAATTTATTTTAGATAGTCGAAAAGTTATTATACTAATAGGATTCCTAAAGGTAATCATGTAAGATTTCTAACGTGTAGTATTATGTCCTAAAACTAATAGGATTATAAGGCTAATATCTAAAATTCCGGTTATATCTTTTTATTATGAGTTATAATGCTTAATATTATAAGGTTATTTTTGTAAACCGATATTGTGTCACGACCCGGAATTCCCACCCTCGGGAGTCGTGATGGCGCCTACTAGTGGAAGCTAGACAAGCCAAACCTTAATTACCTTTTTCATTAACGCATTACCTCTTTTAACAAAAATCAGCAATCGCATGCAAACGATGGAATTTAATAATTAAGCGGAAGTCTTAAATTAAAGAAACTGAATAAAAATGCAGAAGTACAACATAAGCCTCTACCCAAGAACTGGTGTCACACTGTCACAGACTATCTAAGATCTACTACATCAAAGGTCTGAAGAAATATACAATAAATTGTCTCTGAACAAAAGATAATGAAACAGTAAATGAAGATAGAGGGAGATGCCAGGGCCCGCGAACGCCTGCAGGTCTACCTTGGGTCTCCGGGTGGACTGAGGGAAGCCCTCCAACTACTGATGCTGTCCAATACCTGGATCTGTGCAAAAGAGCACAGAGTGTAGTGTCACACCTCCTTTTTCTTACTACACCCCCGGAAAGGGTATAATAAAAGGAGTTTTCCACTTAAAGGACAATCGGAATGGGATTTAGTATTAAGATTTCAGAGTCGCCACTTAGGAGATTAATGGTGTCCCAAGTCACCGGTTGAATCCCGAACCGAAGAAATTATGACTCTGTTTAACAGTCCGCGATCCAGAAATCCGAGTAAGGAATTTTGTTAACCCCGGAGAAGTTGTTAGGCATTCCCGAGTTCCGTGGTTCTAGCACGGTCGCTCAACTGTCATATTTGGCTTATTTATCTGATTTTACAACATGTTTTAGTCTATGTGCTTTTTAACCGCTTTTATTATTATTATTTTAAAGAGGATTGCAACGTCGTGAAAATATGTCTCGAACCGCGTCACATAAATGTACCCGCAATTTTTGACACATTTAAACTTCGTTGAGATTTGGATTTGGGTCACATAAATGCGCACCCGAGTTTAGGAAAGTAATGTTACTAAAAGACGCACTGAAAGAGGTTGACGCGTTATTATCTTTGAGGAAAGCCGTGAAATTCGCTAAACGGCTCATCCCGAAGTCTAAGTATTGTTGTATAAACATTTATCGAGGGCCCCGCAGTTTTGTTTGTTTTGTTTAGTGAGGCTCATCTCGTTTTATTATTAAAAGGCAAACCCAAAGTAATCTACAATTTTCTATCATGTATTGTCTTTACAAAACAAAGGAAAGGCCCTAATTAAATAATTATTTTGTTCGAACCTAACGATTTTAGGACCAAAGGGCTGAAATTCAGCCAATTCCATGATATTGGCCCAATAGGAAAGGCGCTTGGCCCAGATTTTACTTGCACTAGAACTGGACTGCCTGGGCCATCCGTTAGTGCTGAAGCCCAAACCGTCCGAAGATGGACCGTTAAGCTTTGATTGTTAAACTAAACCAAATTTCAATTCAATTTGAGAAAATATGCACCAAAATTGCTTCAAATTATTCAAAGTGCACTCAACAGCCGTAATAAGGAAGAACAACATTCACCTACTCAAACTAATGAAACATTGATCATTTGAATTCCAGTTCCAACTCGGATTGTCCTATTTATTTACCTATTAGTGAGTTCCTAAATATCACTATAAATGCAAATCAGACTAAAAGATGGTTCGACTTTAGCAACAGTAATAACAACTCATTGGCTAATTCAAATTAAAACTACTAAACCAGATCTCAACACATCAGGTGATTTCGATATTTTGGTCTTGGATTACTGAAATTAGCTACTGAAACTTACAACCATTTTGAACCTATTTTTTACAACTACACAACTACTGAAATTAGCTACTGAGACTTACAACTATTTTGAACCTATTTTTACAACTACGAGACTAAATCAGGCATTCAACTCACAATACAAGTCCGAAAGAGTAATAGTTACACAGTCCACTTACTACAAATTGTAAGGTGTTCCATTCGTTCAATTCTCCACTACAGCTACTGTGTAGATACAATTAAACTATCATAACTACAAACAAATTGCTATCACAAGCCAGATTTCATTTCTTCAATTAACTAATACACATCGACTGTTTCAGTCCTTCACACATCAATTGGAGCTGAAAAAATACCTGGAAATAGAATAGAAATGGAGGAGAAGAGGTCAGCCAAAACAATGATCGAGCAGCAGCAGTAATGAACAATTTCCAGCAATATTGAATAATGAATAGCCCAGGAATGGATTCAGAAATCCAGAAATATTCAACAATCAAGCAGAAACTAACAAATCAACCCAAAGCCTACTTGAAATGCACTCAAATAAGCTCGAAATGCACTAGAATACTTCAGCAGATGCACAACTCGCCCAAAACCAGTTTAAACAGACCCAAAATTGCTCGAAATCAGACCAGTGAACACTTGAAGTTTCAGAATCCAAGTATTGAACTAGAAGAATGAAAATCCAAGTATTGAATCAGACCGGCGGGATTTGAGGGGTTTTGGTTAGGGATTAGGGATGAGGAAGGTCAGGGGAGTGTAGGGTATGAATTTGGGGCCGTTTGGACAAGGTAAGGTTTTGGCCGGAGATCTTAAATTCAATATTCGAGCCGTTTGACTATGATTCAAGGAACACCAATACTAGATATGGAAAGAGGAGGACGAGGGGAGATTGGGGTGTTAATTTGGAGTGGTTTGGGTGGCGGCGCCGCCGTGTGCGGCGGAGGCGGCATTAGGGTTTTCAAAATTCGAGGGGCCTGGGTGAGATTTGAGGAAAATAAATGGGGGTTGGAATGGGGAGGGTGATTGGAACTCATGGTGTAAAATTGGGGGCGTTTGGTGACCGGCCGCCGCCGTGAGGTGATTTCCGGCGGCGGTCTAGGGCGGTAGACGGCGGAGGGCAGTGGTCTCTGAAAAAGGGTTATGGGGAGTGAGGGAGACGGACTTGGGGGGTGGGGGTGGGTAAGGTTAGGACATATATATATTATTTAACGTGGGCTTCCTGTCCGTTGGATCAATAAACATCAACGGTCAAGATTAAAACTTAACCAAACAACGTCGTTAAAGGATAGGGGAGCTGGACCGGGCTGGGACGCTTGGGCCTGGCCTGGAACGGGTATATTTGGGGTTGGATTTTATTTGGGCTAAACCATTTTGGCCCAAGTTGCACACCAGCCTATTTAATCTTTCAAATTCTCAATTTATTTGTTTTTCTTCTTTTCTTTTTGTATTTTATTTACTTATTTATTTTCATTTTGTATTTTATGTTTTTTTAACTTTATTAAAATGCAAAATCAAAGACCCACTTTGTTTCCAAAATTAAACTAATTAATTCCTAAAACTCTATTAAATCCTATTTAAAAGCAAACCCATGACAAATTCAACAATTAACAATTAAAAATGCAAAAAATGGACTATTTTTATTATTTTCTTTAAATTTTGTTCTAAAAACAGCTTAATCACTAAATAATCCTAAGATATGAAATTAGATCCTAAATGCAAATGTCGAGTATAGTTTTTTATATTTTTCATTAATTAAAATGCACAAACAAAAATGCAAACAATTAACACAAAATGTCACAAAAATCCACAAAATTGCAAAATAATGAAAGAAATCATTTTGTTTGAATTTATGGGAGTAATTCATATAGGGCAAAAATCACGTGCTCACAGCTGCCCCTCTTTGCTCGGGAACACGAAGAGTTTTCGGGCAAAGATAAGTGAGTGGATACGAGCGATTTTTGTCCGTTTGAACACTCCGTGTGAAGCCTTTTGAAAACCGTCTGACCGAACCCTGCTTCAAAGGTTGCCTACATATCCTTGGCTAAAAAGGAATCAGGTCAGTGTAGTTCGGGAAGGTTTGGTAGCTGGGACTACCAGGAGCTGTGATTTCACTGCTGTTGTTGCTGCTACTGCTCGCTGACCTCCTTATTACACCATGTTAACATAAAAAGAAGCTAGCCTAAGCTATGATCTATGAATTACAAAAGGGTCCTATCTATGTCTTCTAACTTGCTCTTTGTGTTGCCTTGAACTTGTATTATTCCACTGGAATTCTTGCGTTGTTGCCTTGCATTGTGATTGGAGATGTTTCGCCATTCCTCCGAGTGATGCTTGACAGCTGAATATATGCCTCCATTCTCCAGGCGGGCTCCTGATTGCTGACACTTGAAAAGTATTCCCTTGTTCTCCAGGTGGGCTCCTGATTGCTGAAGCTTGAAAAGTATTCCCCTGTTCTCCAGGTGGGCTCCTGACTGCAACGCTTGAAAAATATCCCCTTGTTCTCCAGGCGGGCTCCTGACTTCGACAAAACCGACAAATAAAGAAAATTTCTGCCCCAGTGTGGTGGCTGGGCACATCATGTTATCAAATATTAAAAATTAAAGGATAGAATTTGAATTGTACTTCCCTTGTTCTCCAGGTGGGCTCCTGACTGCTGAAGCTTGAAGAGTATTCCTTTGTTCTCCAGGTGGGCTCCTGATTGCTGAAACTTGAAAAGTATTCCCTTGTTCTCCAGGTGGGCTCCTGATTGCTGAACTTGAAAAGTATTCCCTTGTTCTCCAGGTGGGCTCCTGACTGCAACAAAACAAGCAAAGAAAATTTTCTGCCCCAGTTTGGTGACTGGGTACAGCATGTTATCAAATATTAAAAGCTAAAATTGGAATTGTACCTCCCTTGTTCTCCAGGTGGGCTCCTAACTGCAACGCTTGAAAAATATCCCCTTGTTCTCCAGGCGGGCTCCTGACTTCAACAAAACAGACAAACAAAGAAAAATTTCTGCCCCAGTGTGGTGGCTGGGCACATCATGTTATCAAATATTAAAAATTAAAGGATAGAATTTGAATTGTACTTCCCTTGTTCTCCAGGTGGGCTCCTGACTGCTGAAGCTTGAAGAGTATTCCTTTGTTCTCCAGGTGGGCTCCTGATTGCTGAAACTTGAAAAGTATTCCCTTGTTCTCCAGGTGGGCTCCTGATTGCTGACGCTTGAAAAGTATTCCCTTGTTCTCCAGGTGGGCTCCTGATTGCTGAAGCTTGAAAAGTATTCCCTTGTTCTCCAGGTGGGCTCCTGATTGCTGAACTTGAAAAGTATTCCCTTGTTCTCCAGGTGGGCTCCTGACTGCAACAAAATAAACAAACAAAGAAAATTTTCTGCCCCAGTTTGGTGGCTGGGTACAGCATGTTATCAAAAAAATGAAAGCTAAATTTGAATCGTACTTCCCTCGTTCTCTAGGTGGGCGCCTGACTGCTGAAGCTTGAAAAGTATTCCCTTGTTCTCCAGGTAGGCTCCTGACTATTGAAGCTTGGAAAGTATTCCCTTGTTCTCCAGGTGGGCTCCTGACTGCTAAAACTGGAAAAGTGTTGCCTTGTTCTCCAGGTGGGCTCCTGACTGCAACAAATAAAGAAAACAAAGAACATGTCCTGCCCCAGTTTGGTGGCTGGGCACAGATGTGAGTGTTAAATTGAATTCTTCTACCAAGAATGTGAAAGCTAAGTCCTATTATCCAGGGAGGTCCTGATAACTCCTAACAATTACGAACCTAAGTTATATCTTCTAAAGGTATTACTCCCACTACATTTGTTGTCTAAAAGGTTTTAAACTACTTTCCATTATCCAGGCGGGTCCTGACAACTTCTAGTTAAAAGACAGTTTTAACCTAAGCTATATCTACTGAAGGTACGACTTTCACAATATTTTGTTATCCAAGCAGACCTTAAAACTACGTCCCATTATCCAGGAGGGCCCTGAAAATCAAAATTCAAGCCATATCTGAAGAGTGCCAATTTTACGGCTGAATTATACTATCCTACAATAGTATCTTGTTATCTAAAGGAAATCTTAAAACTATGTCTCATTATTTGAAACCAACTTATGTTCTTTGGGATACATTTGTGCTAAATTATGCTACTCATGATTGTTTTGAAATTTAAACTAAGTCCCATTTTCCAGGAGGGTCCTGAGAGTTTACAGTCATACCTGTTTGGGTGCTACCTTTCCTTACGGAGGGTTTCTCCGAGACGAATGAAATGTCTGCCCCTGTTTCAATCAAAGAAAAATCTTGTCAATATAAAATGGTGGCTAGTTGCTGGCATTCTTGCTAGGTACATCCCTGCTGCTGGGCTTTACTCCGTCCCGCTTTCCTGGACTTGCCTTGAATCCTCTCGACTTCCTGACCGAATGTCAACCCCTTGACTCTGATGACCCAAGTGTTCTATCCCATATTGTTGTTTTTGTGTTTCTGATCCCTCTTTTGAAACTTCGCTTCTTCCCCACAATTACCCGATTAATCCACCGATGAAACTTCCAGTGGTCCTTTATGACTTACTTTGCTTTTTGGCATCTTTGATATATTCTGGCCCTGTCTGTACAACAAGGAAGCTGGTAGTTAGCCTTGACATTCCTTCCTTTTATTTCGAACAGAACTGACATTGAAACATCTTAAAGATAGACCTCGAAAGAATGAAATGCAACGACCTCGAGGGTTAAGGATAAGGAGAATCCGAGAACGGATGATTTGTAATGAAGAAAGAAGAGAATGAGACTTATCTGAGTGGAACTGCTGGTACCATTGAGCATGCCATGTATTTTGGATTAACCAGCCCAGTCTGTCTAACCAATCAACTTTCGATTGCCACATTTGTTGTTCCGGACTTCCATAACCTGATTCTCACCCAAACCCAAACCTTGCTCGTTCTGCAATGTCTTGGGCAGCTTTTGACCACAGACTTGTCTCATTTGCCTATCTGAAAAACTCACCTTCGCCTTACGGTGCCCGTGAGGGTCTTCACCAATAAGACTCTCTCATTTTTTATTTCTCTCAACTCACTTCGCCTTACGGTGCCCGTGAGGGTTTTCACCAATAAGACGCTCTCATTTTTGATTTCTCTCAACTCGCTTCGCCTTACGGTGCCCGTGAGGGTTTTCACCAATAAGACACTCTCATTTTTATCATTTTTTCTTGCAGCGGAGTGTTGCCCCTGACGTGAGTCACTTTTACTTGCTCGTATTGGTACTTTTTGAAGATTGATCATAAGGTCTTCCTTTGGACCGTAATGTGGGCTTTTGGATAGGGTTAGAAAGAAGGGTATAAAAGGCTCAAAACAACTTAACATGGGTTCACAGTTACAACTTTCGGAATCAGATTTCTCACAACAACTACAACTTCTGCCCCAGTTTCTTTCTTGGGGACTTTTGGACTTTTATTTCGGTGTGACTGAACCTCAGAGAGAGGCTGCCTACGTACCCTTTCCGGATCAAGTCAAACGTAGTTCAAGTCATAGATATTACTTTGTTGTTGCAATCTTCCCTTTTCTTCCACTTTCTTTTCTTTCTTTCATTTCTTTCTGAAGAGATCTTTGTTTATACCCTTTGAGCCCCTCATTTACCTTCTTTCGATACCCCTCTTTCGGAAATCCAATAAAAACTCGGGAGCTCCAACAAAGGAAAAATCAGTGATAAACAAAGGAAACACAGTCCAAAAGAAAAGAAAAGGAAAAAAAGGAAAAAGAAAAGAAAAAAATGGATTGAAAAAAAAAGAAGCAAAAAGAAAAAAAAAGGGAATAAAGAGGAAAAGAAAAATGAAGAGAAGAAAAGAAAGA
>NW_017674428.1:78033-82859 GCF_001879085.1 Nicotiana attenuata
CCCATTCTCCCTGAATCTGGTGCACCAGAAGATCCGAGTCACCCATGAACAAGATTTCTTGGACACCCATGTCTATAGCCAACCTCAAACCCAAGATACATGCCTCGTATTCAGCCATGTTATTGGTGCAATAGAAACGAAGTTGAGCCGTGACAGGGTAGTGTTGCCCTGTCTCGAAAATCAGTACTGCTCCTATCCCGACGCCTTTGGTGTTGGCAGCCCCATCAAAGAACAGTTTCCATCCCGGCTTCTCGACTTGTTCTAATTCTTCAACATGCATTTTCTCCTCATCGGGGAAGTATGTCTTCAAAGGTTCGTATTCTTCATCAACTGGATTCTCGGCCAAATGATCAGCCAACGCTTGTGCTTTCATTGCAGTCCGGGTCACATAGACAATATCAAACTCCATAAGCAAGATTTGCCACTTCGCCAGCCTTCCTGTGGGCATGGGCTTCTGAAAAATGTACTTCAACGGGTCCAACCGAGAGATGAGATAGGTGGTATATGATGACAAGTAATGTTTCAACTTCTGCTCTACCCAGGTTAAGGCACAACACGTCCTCTCAAGTTGAGTGTACTTCACCTCATACGATGTGAACTTCTTGCTGAGGTAGTAAATCGCCTGCTCTTTCTTCCCTGTGATGTCATGCTGCCCCAGTACACAACCAAAAGAATTATCCAAAACTATCAGATAAAGGATCAAGGGTCTTCCCGGCTCCGGCGGGACCAACACAGGTGGACTAGCCAAATACTCCTCAATCTTGTCAAATGTTGCTTGACATTCATCCGTCCATCTGACCGCAGCATCTTTCTTCAGCAGCTTAAAGATGGGCTCGCAAGTCGTTGTAAGCTGGTTAATGAACCTACTGATATAATTCAACCTGCCAAGCAAACTCATCACCTCTTTCTTGTTCCTTGGCGGCGGTAGCTCCTGAATGGCTTTGATCTTGGACGGGTCTAACTCAATACCGCGTCAACTTATCACAAATTCCAACAACTTCCCAGATGGGACTCCAAACGCACACTTCGCTGGATTAAGTTTGAGGTTGTACCCGCGGAGCCTCTGGAAGAATTTCCTCAAGTCCTTGACATGGTCACATTGTTTCCTCGACTTTATGATCACGTCGTCTACATAGACCTCAATTTCCCGATGTATCATGTCATGGAACATGGTGGTCATCGCCCTCATATACGTTGTCCCTGCGTTCTTCAACCCTAATGGCATGACCCTATAACAATACGTTCCCCAAGGGGTAATGAATGCCGTTTTTTCCGCATCCTCCTCATCCATCAAAATCTGGTGATAGCCCGCATAACAATCCACAAAGGAACCAATCTCATGTTTGGCACAATTGTCAATCAATATATGTATGTTAGGCAGTGGGAAGTTGTCTTTTGGACTCGCCTTATTGAGATCACGCTAATCTACGCACACTCAGGTCTTTCCACACTCAGGTCTTTCCATCCTTCTTTGGCACAAGCACAACATTGGCTAACCAGGTGGGATACCGCGTGACCCGAATGACCTTCGCCTCAAACTGCTTGGTGACCTCTTCTTTGATTTTCACACTAATGTCTATTTTAAATTTCCTTAGCTTCTGCTTAACAGGATGGCATGCTGGGTCGGTGGGCAATTTGTGGACCACCAAATCGGTGCTCAAACTAGGCATATCGTCATATGACCACGCAAAAACGTCTTTGTACTCAAACAACGCTTTAATTATCTCTTCTCGGAGCTGGGGTTCCAAATGGACACTTATTTCATTTCCCGTACATTCTCCTGATCCCCTAAATTGATTGCCTCTGTGTCATTCAGATTAGGTTTGGGTTTTTCTTCAAAATGGCTTAATTCTTTACTGATTTCCTCAAAAGCTTCCTCATCATCATATTCTATTTTGTCATCACACTCAATTTCTTGTATGATTATTTCGGAGTTAGATTGGCATTTAAGACTGGGCCGAAGACTCCTCATGCATGACACATCACTGAGACCAGCGTAAAAGGGACTGTACAAGAAGGAAAAGAAAGACAAAATGAAGACTATTAGGAATGAAAAAGGAGGGAAATTGCATTTCATTAACATTTAAGATAACAAGGTTTAACTCATCCAAACAGACGGAACATAGCATCCGAATTACAACCTTGGAAATAATCCAGATTAAACTGAAAGGAAATCAAAACTAACTACCAAGACTCCCTCCGGGTAGGAAGGGGAGTTGCTTCCCAATTGTTAAGCTTTGCCTGGGGCCCCACGAACTGAACATCTGCCTTGCTTGGACCTTCTCCGGCCTCCAACACATTCACCTCATCAAACAGCTTTTCAAACCTCTCGATCAGCTCCTTGTCGGGATTAACCACACCAATGGGCATTGCTGTTGCTAGGCGCTTCTTAGTACCAGGCCTGACAAAGGAACGGGAAAGGCGGGGAATAGGTTTTGGAAGGGTCCATGCTTTCTTTTTCATTTTTCTAGCTCGCCTTATGTCTGCAGCAGTGGGCTTGAAGCCTAAACAAAAGTATCCAGGTTTCCAGGAAGGGATACCGGCTGTACGATGCCTTGTAAAGAAGCACCCAAGCCTTTTCCAGGTACAAATCCGTTCTTCAGCATTTCCGACGCAACCATGACGGATGCAGCAGCTACCTTTGGCACAGGAATACACTTCCCTTCCGGGATCTTTTCAACCGATACCGTATCAAAGACTTGATAAACCCATGGACCTTTGTCATCCTCAGCTTCTATGAAAGGCACAATGGCACCACCCAGAGTACACGAACTATCTTCCCCATGCACCACAATCTCTTGCCTGTCCCACTCGAATTTGACCATCTGGTGCAAGGTAGATGGCACTGCTTTTGCTGCATGGATCCAGGGTTGGCCTAACAAGAGATTGTAAGAGACGGCCACGTCGAGCACGTGGAACTCCATAGTGAATTCAACCGGACCTATTGTCAGTTCCAACACTATATCCCCAACTGTGTCCTTTCCTCCTCCATCAAATCCTCGCACGCAAATACTATTCTTGTGGATTCTCTCACTGTCCACCTTTAACTTTTCCAGGGTGGAGAGAGGGCAGATGTTTGCACCGGACCCGTTATCAACTAGCGCTCGGGTGACCATAGAGTCTTCACATTTCACCGTGAGGTAGAGTGCTCTATTATGTTCAGTGCCTTCCAAAGGCAGCTCATCATCAGAAAATGTAACCCTGTTGACCTCGAAAATCTTGTTTGCTATTTTCTCTAGATGGTTCATAGAAATCTTATCAGGAACATGGGCTTCATTCAAAATTTTCATCAATGCCTGGCGGTGCTCATCTAAGTGGATTAATAATGATAGCAATGAGATCTGTGCCGGGGTCTTTCTCAACTGTTCTACAATGGAATAATCTTGTGCCTTCATCCTCTTCAAGAATTCTTCCGCCTCTTCTTCAGTTACGGCTTTCTTTACTGGTACTGAATTATCTTTGGTAATTTTAGCTTTTCTCAGCTCGTCAGGAGCAAAGCACCTTCCTGAGCGAGTCAGCCCATGGGTTTCACAAACTTCTTCCATAACTTCCTTCCCCTTATACGTCACTGTCACTCGGCCGTAATTTCATGGGACGACCTTTTCACTGATTACTGGTAACTGAGTCACTGGCTTGATGATAACCGGCTCTATGCGAGCCCCTTTTACAATCACGGTGGGCTTGACAGCTGCCCCTGGCACTACCACTTTAGCTGGTTCTTGTTTTACTGCAACACTGCTCAAAGGCTCCTTCTGTACCACCACAATTGGTTTGCTAATTGTCTCTTCTACCTTGATCGATCCTCTCCCCCTTGTTGGTTTCTCATTTGATATGTCCTCACTAGCCCTGATCATCATTACGGTTTGTGAAGGCTTCTTATGCTCTCCCTTTTGTACTAGCTCAATCATATGGGTCTCGTGATGGGTTGGCAATGGATTCTGCATGATGTTAGGCGTCTCTGGGGCTTGAACTTTGATTCGGCGAGTATCAATGAGCTCCTGGATGGCCGTTTTCAAATGCCAGTATTTTTCTGTGTCATGTCCCGGAGCACCTGAGCAATATTCGCAACTTATAGAGTGGTCCAGATTCCTTGGGGAAGGATTCGGCAATTTGGGTTCAATCGAACTCAGCATGCCCAACTGTCTCAATCTGTGGTATAAGATGGTGTAAGATTCACCCAATGGAGTGAAAGTCTTCTTCTTCTGCAGCCTATCATTCTTAGATGCAGGGTTAGGTCGAAAATCGGTTCCAGCGGGGTTTCTGTTGGCTCTCAGAGGTGGATAGGTATTTTGAGCTGGGTAAGTATTTTGTGGGGTGGGTGCGCGCCATTGCGCATAGGTAGGAGGTTGGGGGTATGTTTGGGCATGGTGGACAGAGAAATGGGGGACAGGAGGTGGGTAGTAGTGTTGCGGTGGGCCATATGGGGTGTGTGGGTAGGTTTGGGGATGAGGGCGAGGTTGGTGATAATATGGTGATGGACCCCCGGACCAAGCTCTCGATTCTACTACTGCAACATCTTCTTTCTTTTTCTTTCCCAATACCCCTCCAGTGCCGCTCTGAATAGCCTGGGTAGTTGCTTTGATTGCCGAATAGCTCATAATCTTGTTGGATTTAAGCCCCTCTTCCACCATACTTCCCATTTTCTACTACCTCGTTGAAAGTTTTTACCCTCTGCTGACACCAAGTGACCATAATAGGTGGGTTTCCGAAAGCCGTGTAGGAAATATCAACCATCTCGCTCTCTTTCATTGGAGGATCGACTCTTGCCGCCTGCTCTCTCCATCGGAAACTTTATTCTCTAAAGCTTTCTTCGGGCTTCTTCTCAA
>NW_017674428.1:84533-97058 GCF_001879085.1 Nicotiana attenuata
TATGCAAGTTCCCCTTGAAGTCTGTCCAGGTCACTCATTATCTGCTTCACAAATATCATCACTGATGCAAAGAAGGTGGTACGAGTCATGTTCTCGCACACTTGGCATTTCCTAGTAATGGAGTGAGCAACGGTTAAGATTCTCTCTCTGATTATGACTTTTTCTTGAAGCAACCGCCCTATCTGTTGGGCCCTAGCCTCTAAAGTTTGCTCGGCTACCTGGTTTTGTTCCTGGAGTTGTTGCAAGCCCATTTCTAATTGTGCCAATGCAGTGTAGCAGTGCTCTCTTTCAACTTTGAATTCTTTTGCTTGTTTGATCATTCTGTTCTCTGTGGCAATGACCTTTTTCTTTAATCCCATGACCTCATTATCGTATTCGTCTTTCAACTGCTTAACCATGCGGGCCCGTTCTTCTGCGCTTTTAGCCAATTGTTTCCGAACCCCGGCTAATTCCCTTTCTGCTTTGTTGAGGTCAAAACTGTAGTCATTCACTTTTTGCCTTAGATTTTCTATAAGCTTTTCATCTTTGGCACTCCTGACGGGATTTTCGGCCGCTAGCTTCATCTTTTGGATCTGGGCCCGTAAGGCTTCATTCTCTTTGGCCAATTTCTTTCTCTCACCCTCATCAGCCGCGGCTTGCACGCTGTTTTCAAACTGGAGGTCCTGGACCTGTTTTTCCAATGCTCTTATACGGACCCTATATTCATTTTGTTTAGCTAACCAAGCCCACTATTCTTGCGATGATTCAGCAAAATCCTGGAGGTGAGGTCTTTTAGCCGGCCTCCCAAATACAACTTCCCTTCTATACCAGGCATGGTACTCAGGTGACACTTCTCCTTTAGATCGATCCCGTACACAGGTATTCGCCGCCAAGTATTGGCATTCGCTCCAAACCTGGCGAACCCTTGCTTCAGGAAACTGTCCATCAGGACCAATCTCAACCACTTGGATGCTAAGATCGTCGTCTTTCGGCACTATCTGGCATCTCCCGAGGTTCCTTAAAACCCGATACGGAGCATAAGGCTGAATGCTCTTAAGACCCATAAAAAGGAAGTGCAACCCCGTTGTTGGCATATATATGATTTCATCAACAGGCAACCATCCAAACGTCCACTCTATTTGACTAGCAGTGAGGGAACGAAAGTATGATGTCCAGCCCGTGAATCCCTCGGGCAAGCTGATCCCCTTAATCCTTGTGTAAAACTCCTCTATACATGTTTTCTTTGTAGACCCATAACTCAGGAACTGAGGACGACGGCACAAGTGTTCGGTCATCCACATTTGCAACAATAGATTGCACCCCTCGAAGAAGTCTCCCCCGGCTTTGCAGGCTGTAAGAGCACGGAAGATTTCGGCTAGTATCATGGGCGCAAGAGTGCTTTTGGCCTGAGTGAGTAGAGTGCTGACGACCCCGGCTATTTTTATGTCAATGTTTCCGTCTTTCCTCGAAAATACCAAAAGCCCTAGAAAAACCACCATAAAAGCAAAACGTCTGTGTTCTTCCCATTTTTGGCGGTTTCCTTTGCTACATATCTTTTTTTCTGGGTTGTTGAACCCTCCTATGTGGCCATATCTGTGATATATGAAGTGTGGAGTACAAAATCCGTTTGCCAAATCTGCGTTGTGGACCGTCCTGCTTATCTTTAGTGAGTCTAAGAATCTGTGCACAACTACAGTTCTCGGGGCAACCAAATACTTATGTCTTAAAGGAACCTCATCATTTCCGATGTAGCCAGCTATTTCTTCTAAGGTCGGGGTAAGTTCAAAGTCCGAAAAATGGAACACATTGTGTGCCGGGTCCCAGCATGTGACCAATGCTCTTATAATGTCTCCCCGAGGCACAATCTCCAACAAACCGGTAAGCCCTTTCAAATATTTTTTGACTTCATCTTGCCCTTCTCCTCCTAAGTCGTTCCACCACAGACGCAACTCCAAAGGGATTTTATGCATGATTGAAAAAGGTTCATTTTGAATCGTGCTCATCCTGCACATTTACTAAGGTGATTTAATCACTTATTTTGATCTAAAAGGAAAAAATGACACTATTTTTGTTCAAATTTCCAATTTAAAACAAACAGTCGGTCTTGCAGATACGGCCTTTCAGCACTTCGGGGAGAAGATTTTAAGGTTGTGCCCGCTAACCGTTGAAAATGACCCAAGGTGGTTGTTCTCGCAAAAACAGCCTTCCGGCGCCCTTTTAGGGACATGCGGCTTGTTTTAGACAAGAATGGCCTCACTTGAATTATTCATGACAAAACTAAAACTTTTGTTATTTTTTGGCTACTTCTGCAAAAGGAAAGTTGGACCCGATGGGGGTTGCCTACGTATCCCACACCCTGTGGGAATCAAACTGGCGTAGTTCAGGCAAATAAAACTAACTATTTTTGAAAACAAGACTCTTTTTGTTTTTGTTGACAAATACACTATTTCTGAAAGCAAGATTCTTTTTTATATTGTCTTTTTCAGTGGCAAATAAACAAACTAATTTGAAAATAAAACTCTTTTTGTTTTTCTTTTCCATTGGCAAACAAACAAACTAAAAAAAAAGTTTTTTTTTTTTCATTTTCTCAAAAATCCGGCAGAATTTCGGCACTACTTGGACATTGGTTTTTCTAATATAGGTAATTAACTCTCTACACTGCTATTTTCTCTTTTTCTCTTTTGGTTTTCAATATTTTCCCAGATATTCAAAGCCGGTCAGCATGCGAGTCCAAAATAGATAAATGCACAAGTAGGATGCATCAGGATGGTCCATTATTCCGGGTACACCTGTCCTAGATGGACCCAAACCCTGTGTTGAGTCCCCTAAGTCATATGCACGTGATGCAAATAAGCGTTCCTACTAGGGATCCGGCATGAGGTCAAGTTATTCTAGGTTCAAAACCTGGGTATAGGTTCTAGACTATGTACCCGAGCGGACAACTCGAGTCGAGGAGGGGGCTACGTACCGGGAACCAAAAGGCCATCCGGCTTAGTAACTTATCCGGCCTCTTTCTTATTTTAAGGTATGACACTAACAGAATAGGGAGTCTCCAAAAGTGAGCAATTCCCCGGAGGTGAGAAGAGAAGGGTTTCGGCACAGTTTATATACAGTTCAGATAATATCAAAGCGGTAAAGCATTTAGCACATTTAGCAGGACACATGTAGGAAAATCAGATAAAGCCAAACATAACAATTATTCTAAGCTCGAATTCTGAACCCTGAACCAAAGTTCTGGGTTCTTTTCCCCAGCAGAGTCGCCAGAGCTGTCACACCTCCTTTTTCCTACACCCGCAAGGCGTAAAGGAGTTTTTCCACTTAAAGGACAATCGGAACGGGATTTATTATTAAGATTTCAGAGTCGCCACTTTGGAGATTAATGGTGTCCCAAGTCACCGGTTGAATCCCGGACCGAGGAAATTATAACTCTGTTTAACAGTCCGCGATCCAGAAATCCGAGTAAGGAATTCTGTTTACCCGGGAGAAGGTGTTAGGCATTTACGGGTTCCGTGGTTCTAGCACGGTCGCTCAACTGTCAAATTTGGCTTATTTGTTTGATTTTAGCACATGTTTTAATTTATGTGCTTTTAACTTTGAACCGCTTTTATTATTATTATTTTAAGAGAATTGCAACGTCGTGAAAAAGCATCTTGAACCGCGTCACATAAATGCACCCGCGATTTTTGACACATTTCGACTTCGTTGGGATATGGATTTGGGTTACATAAATGTGCACCCGTATTTAGGAAGGTAAAATTATTTAAATTGCGTGCCTAAAGATACTGTCGCGTTATTATCTTTGGGGAAGGCCGTGAAATTCGCTAAACGGCCCATCTCGAAGTCTAAGTATTTGTAGTATAAGCATTTATTGAGGGCCCCACAATTTACACATTTTGTTCGGCGAGGCTCATCTCATTTATTACTTAAAGGCTGATCTAAAGCAACTACAATTTTTCTACTTAAGTTGTCTCTAAAATAAAAGAAAGAGTCCTAATTAGTTAACAATGTTTAGGAATTACTACATTTGGGTCCATGGACTCAATGAATTCAGAAGAGCCATTTTGGGCCTTGAAAACAGCCCGTGTGAAGAAATCATAACCCAGGTCCAAACGAACACATAAGGCAGAACAGGACCTGGGCCACTCGTTAGGGTACTGAAGCCCAAACTGCCTGAAAATGGGCTGTCGAGCCCTGATTGCTAAACCAAGCCACACCTCAATTTAACTTGAACAAATAAGGTGATATTGATTGCTTAGATTCTATTTTTCATGCCCAGGCTTATGTATAGCTAAACGTATTACTACAAAGTTCATGAGGCAATGATTAGAGCAAAGTAATTATTAACTAAATTGAGCTATCAAACTTAACAAACAAACTTCACTAATTTAAATGTTACTTTCTGATCTTAAAATCAACTCATTGATGTCCAAACATAAAGTACTGCAATAATAAACATTTATTAGGCCTGAGTTTAACATTGACATGGTATACATTCTGATTTTAACACCGGCTCAAATTTTAATGAATAGTCATCACATGAATTCGAATTACACTACGCTAAGGCTTTTATCTAGAATGAAGAAACTCGACCTCAAATTTAACAGTCCAATACAGTCCAATTAAACACATTCCAACCAGAATTGCACTACAAATCTAACCTATAGCCAGCTACTATTACATCATGATCCAAACAATTCAGCAATGGTCCTAATTAAACAGTCCTTAACATACTACAAATCAACCAAATTAAGGCTAGGCGATTACATACTACTGTCCTGATTATAACCACAAGCATTTATGTGAGCAAAGACTTGAAATATGACTTCATTTCATTCCAATTGAAGGTTACATCAGGGCAGATTCAAATGTGTACCTGAAAGTCAAGTTGAAATGAAACAGAAGAAGAGAATCAGCAGCAGGATCAAGTGAGTAAGCAGCAAAGGCCAGCGAGTGAAGAACATCAATTCAAAACCAGTTTTATAACCCAAGGCAAACGAGATATGATTGTAGAACTTTGAGAACCAACAGATCCACACACAGATCAGTTCGAACCCCCAAAATCAAACTTGAAATCAAACCAGTGACTTTTCAGAAGCTTCAACCACCAAAAATGAGCTAGGAATTGTAAATCAATGACTACGAGCTGAAATCCCCCTAAGATATTAATGGCACAGTAATTATTTTGAAGTTTTTGAAGGTTTTCTACTTTTTTTTTTTGGTTTTTGAGTTTGAATTTCAAATTTGAATCTGAAAGCTAGAGAGAGCTCTTGGGGAAATTTTTTGGAGGTCAAAACTTGTGTCTTAAGGCATTGGCATGCCTTTTTATAGGCAAAATGAGGGCAGCCGTCAGATTTTGTGTTTGCCTTCTAGTCCCTAGGTTATTTTCAAAAATAGTCCTTTACTTATTGACTTGTTTCTCAAGCAAATACACCTATTTTTCTGAAATTCAAACTTAAGACCCATTCTAGAAGATCATAGGTTGTATCTATCATGTTTTTATACAATTCTAAATGTCTAAACTACCCCCTGAACTCCCTGAAATTACCAACTTATGTCAATTATCCTAAACTCTCTAATTAATCGTGGTCAAAACAGCTAAACAAATTCAAACTCAAATCTTAACATTAACTAACTATTGATTTTCGGATTTAACAACTACTATCATCTATTAGCAACAAACTAAGAAATTGACAACAATAAAATTAGTATGAACAGAAGAATTAAATTACTGGCAAACACAAGAAAATCCAAACAGGCAGAAGTACTAATAAAAATTACAGACCTAGAACAATAATTGTGGCTTAACAAAGGAAAATATGCTCAAACTAATTTATTATCAGAGAAATCAAACATGACAAAGTTAAAAGAGCAAGCTCATGCTAGTGATCAACACATAGAAGAACAAGTTCCATTACTGATTCAAAAATGAAAGCACAACCCAAGTTGATTACTCGTGAAGGAGAGACAGCCAAAACAAAGAAAAACTTACTTGTGAAGCTCTAGAGTTCTAGCACTTCTGTGATTTGAAATTCGAAGGCCTTGGGTGAGACTTGAAGGCCACTGATGACGGAATAGGAACGGGGGAAGTGAGGAGAGCACGTAATTGTGAATTTATCGGGGCTTGGGAATTTTAGGGTTTTGGACCGGGACTTGATCCAAGATTCGAGCAGTTTGAGGGACATTTGAAGTAAAAGGAGTGTGGATTCGTGATGTAGGGGGGGAAGTGAACCCATGGTGTAAATTTGGTGATGATTTGGGATAGCGCCGCCGTGGGCGGCGGAGGTGGCGTCAACAAACTCGAATATTCGAGAAGATTGGGTGTGATTCGAGCCATGGAAGTTTGGGGTTTGGAAAGAGGAGGTCATGGGGAATCCATGGTGTAAATTTTAGGTCGTTTGGAGACTTGCCGCCGGCGACGACGATTTCCGGCCGGCGGCGTTAGGTTATAGCCTCTGATGGTTATGAGGGAGATGAGACGGGGGGGGGGGGGTTATGGGATTCAGACAGTTTTATGTTAATGAGACCCCACTTCAGGACCGTTGGATTGATGAACCTCGACGGTCCAAATCTGTTGATTCAAAACGGCGCCGTTTCAGTTAGTAAAAGGGGCAGGCCGGGTTTGGGATATTTGGGCTTGGGCAAGGGCTTGAGGCATTGGGCTGGGATTAATGAATTACAAGCGGCCCAATTCCGGGTCCTCATTGAGACCACTCTCTTTTTATTGTTTTCTTTTATTTCTTTTATTTATTTTGTTTTCATTCTATTTATTATTATTTTTTTATATTTTTCTGACTTTAAAATAAAGACCTAATATATTTTCAAAGTTAAACTAATTAATTCCTAAAATTGTTTAAAAACTATTTCGTGGCAAATTCAATAATTAAAAATGCAAAAATGGACTATTTTTGTTACTTTCTTCATATTTTGTTCTAAAAACCACTTAATTCCTAATTAATCCTAAAATATGAAATTAGATCCTAAATGCAAATGTCAAGCATGTTTTTTTTTTAATATTTTTCATATGAATTAAAATGCACAAATAAAATGCAAACAATTAACAGAAAATAACACAAAATTCACAAAATTGTAAAATAATGAAAGAAAAATCATTTGCTTGAATTTTTGGGAATAATTCACATAGGGCAAAAATCATGTGCTCACACTTCTTGCTAAGATATGGCCTGTTCCTTCCTCCCCGTTTCGTCAAGTTGCCCAAGAACGCAACCGAACGCTCCATCTAACACTGCAAGGTAGAGTAGTAGGGGTCTACCTGGTTCAGGTGGAACCAGAACTGGTGGTGTTGACAGGTACTCCTTGATTCTATCGAAGGCTTTCTAACAGTCATCAGTCCATTTGGTAGCGGCGTCCTTTTTCAACATCTTAAAGATCGGCTCACAAATGACAGTGGACTGAGCTATGAACTGGCTGATGTAGTTAAGTCTCCCCAAGAAACTCATAACCTCTTTCTTGTTCTTTGGTGGTGGCAATTCCTGGATGGCTTTGATCTTTGACGAATCCAGTTCTATTCCTCGACGACTCACAATAAACCCGAGTAGTTCTCCGGCAGGAACCCCGAATGCACATTTGGCGGGATTCAGTTTCAGGTTGTACCTTCTCAGTCTGTTGAAGAACTTCCTCAAATCTTCCATGTGGTCAGTGGCTTTCTTGGATTTGATGATGACATAATCTACATATTCTTCGATCTCCTTGTGTATCATGTCATGAAAAATAGTAGTCATGGCCCTCATATAGGTGGCCCCTGCATTCTTTAACCCAAACGGCATCATCTTGTAGCAATACATCCCCCACGGCGTAATGAAGGCTGTTTTCTCAGAATCTTCCTCATCCATCCATATCTGATGGTACCCGGCAAAACAATCAACGAATGACTACAGCTCATGCTTGGCGTAATTGTCAATCAAGATGTGTATATTTGGCAAGGGGAAGTCTTCTTTGGGACTGGCCCGGATGAGGTCCCGGTAGTCGACACAGACTCTAACCTTCCCGTCCTTCTTCGGTACTGGCACGATGTTGGCTAACCATGTTGGATACTTTACTACCCTGAGAACCTTGGCTTTGACTTGCTTGGTGACTTCTTCCTTGATTTTTAAACTCATGTCAGGCTTGAACTTCCTGAGCTTCTGCTTCACTAGCGGACATGCAGGATCGGTTGGCAGTCTGTGAGCCACGATAGATGTACTGAGACCGGTCATATCATCATACGACCAGGCGAATATGTCCTCATACTCCTCCAGGAATTCCGTGTACTCCGCCTTTTCTGATGGTGACAAATGAACACTGATACGTGTTTCTTTGACATTTTCTGCATCTCCCAAATTAACAACCTCAGTCTCATCCAAGTTAGACTTAGGTCTATTCCCGAAATCCTCAACCTCTTTAACAACCTCTTCTGGTATATCATCTTCTTTCAAGTCTATATCCGTTTGTTGAGTTGTCTCGTTGCATGTCACAATCGTCGGTTCATCAAGATAAGTAATAGCAATGCTGTTTAAGTAAAGTAATGAGAGGAAATAATAAGAGAGAGATTTGTAAGAAAAATAAATTCCATAAGTGTTTTGAACATTGGAGCTCTTTCTTGTGAAAAATATAATGCGAAAGGAAAATAAACTAGTAAAGCAAAATAATGCGTGGTGCTTTGTTCAGCCTTGCTACCCCGAGGTACGCCGGGCTCTGGTGGTTCTGACAGTCCAATTGTTGAGGCGTGCTCCTCTGCTTACAGCCTGTATAGAAGGGCCTTCCTCCCCCTCCTCCTCAAAAATAACATAACAGTCCATATCATCCTCTTCTAAGAACAAATTCCTCATTGCTGCTTATGCTTCCTCTTCTTCTGACCCATAGATGATTTCCGCTGGTTGAAAAGTCCGTTCCAGACCGCGCCAGGGTGGCGACCAATCCTTGAATTCTTCCCAAGTATACTTATATCCCAATCCGAAGGAGGTGCCATGCTTCTTGAGCTTGATTGGCTTAGCGATTCCTTGGAGATTTTTGCCAAGTCCTTTGCCAGGTTTATCCCCGTACCAGTTCAATATGCTTTTGATTTTGTTATCCCACCATTTGTCCTTGTCCACGGCGTTGACTCGCTCAATGTGGTGGTAGGTTTCTCCGCCTATCCTTCTTCTTCCTCCGATTGCTGGGATGGTCTGGCGACTGTATATGGGATTGCTACCGTCGTTATGAATAATCACCTCTTGGTGATTCCACTCAAACTTCACCGCGTGATGTAGGGTTGATGCCACAGCCCCAGCGGCATGGATCCAGGGCCGTCCCAATAGCAAGTTGTAAGATGCTGGGATGTCTATTACTTGAAAGTCGGCATCAAACCAAGTAAGTCCCATTTGCAGACACAAACTGATTTCCCCAATAGTGGATCTTTGGGAACCATCGAAAGCCTTGACACTGATGGCTCCATCCTTGATCTCATGCAGGCTATTTCCCAATGTTCTGAGAGTCACCAATGGACAAATATTGCGGCTGGACCCTCCGTCAATCAGAATCCGGGTGATGAAATAATCCTCGCATTGCACAGTGATGTGCAACGCCTTGTTGTGGCTTAAACCTTCCGGTGGCAACTCATCTTCGTGGAAAGTGATTTTGTGACTCTCCAATACCTGCCCTACCATATTTTCCATTTCTCCTCCCGTGGTGTTGCTCGGTACATATGCCTCACTTAGTACTTTTAACAAGGCATTCTTATGTGCATCGGAGCTTTGAAGCAGAGCTAGGATAGAGATCTATGCCGGTGTTTTACTCAATTGGTCAATGACTGAGTATTCCTTTGCTTGTATCTTTCTCCAGAGGTCATCGGGCCCGGTTTTGGTGATGGCTTGTCGACCAGAGGTCTGATTACTCGACTTAACCAAGTGCTCCGGGGTATAAACCCTGTCGGTTCTTGTCATACCCTGTGCCGCAACTGCTTCTCCGGTTTTGGCTTTTCCTTTTCTCCTTGCCTCGGCTGTGTAATCCCAAGGGATGGCCTTCGTACGGAATGGTGCTATGGCCGACATTGCTACCGGAATGGGTACCCTTGCTTTGGAAGGTAACACAGCAACTTCAAATGGCGTAGGTGCCTTCGGGGACCCAAACTCGACCTCAATCGGCCCTGGCATTTTTGCAGAAGATGGTGTTTCAAGATCAAGTGGTATGGACATGTTCACTTCAGCGTCTCCAGAAGGCTGGATCTGGACTACAATCGGATTAAGTGTGACTGTTGGTTTCTTTGGCTCGTCACCTTCAGCGATCAATCCGATCGATCCTTTGGGGTCCCAATCATCTTCTATCTCAATCATGTGAACATCGCCACCCTTGTGGTCTGGTAGAGGGTTGTTACGGACATTCGGAGTAGGATCCTTTGCCACGATAATCTTGTTGTCAATCAACGCCTGGATCTTATCCTTCAGAGAGCGGCATTCATCAATGGTATGCCCCTTCATGCCGGAATGGTATGGACAGGTTTTGTTTGGGTTGACCCATTGGGAAGGATTTTCTGGGGTTATGGCAGGGATAGGGGTGACGTAACCAGCAGCTTTAAGCCTTTCATACAGCTGGTCGATTGGTTCGGCAATGGCGGTGTATTATTTGGGAGGTCTGTGGTTGAAGTTTGGTCGGGGTCTAGGGAAATTTTGGCGAGGGGGAGGTGATTGATAGTGGGCTTGTTGGGTGTTGTAGGCTTGGTAGACGTGTGCGGGTTGGGAGTATTTGGGTGAAGTAGGCTGATATGCGGGAGGTAGAGATGATTGGTAAGTAGGTGGTGGAGCTTGGTAATAGGGCAAAGGTGCTTGGTAATTTGAGGTAGGCTGATATGTAAGAGGGGGTATTGGGTAGGTTTGGTATTTGATTGGGGATTTTGTTCTCTGTGCAACCATCACGGCACTCACATCCCTTTTCTTGGACGTGCCACCAGACTGTAGAGCTTTGTTGGTAACCTGTAATGCTTTAAAGTTAGTGACCATACCACTTTTAATACCTTCCTCGATCCTCTCCCCTAGCTTGATGATGTCGGAAAATTTCTGGCCTTCAATCAGCATCAAACTTTCATAGTACTGTGGGTCTTGAGCCCGGACGAAAAACCTATTCATTTGTTCTTCTTCTAAAGCCGGCCTGACCTTAGCAGCTTCTGATCTCCAACGAGTAGCATACTCGCGGAATGTCTCCGTGGGTTTCTTTTTCAAGTTCTGGATGTAGAACACATCTGGCGCATTCTCCGTGTTGAATATGAACCTGTCTATGAAATCGGATGCCATACTTACCCAGTTCGACCACTTCTTTGGGTCTTGGCTAATGTACCAAGATAGAGCATCCCCTTTCAGACTTCTCATAAAGAGCTTCATGCAAACCTTTTCATCCTTTCCTACTCCGACCAGCTTGTCGCAGTATGTCTTCAAATGAACTCTGGGATCCCCGGTGCTATCGAACATTTCGAACTTGGGAGGTTTGTACCCCTCGGGCAGTTTGACATCTGGTTGAATGCAAAGGTCTTCGTAATTCAGTCCCTCGATCCCCTTGCTTCCTTCAACACCCTAAACTCGGCTAGTCATCTTCTTGAGTTCTGCGGCCAGATTCTTGATAGGAGAGTCTTTGTCATCAGACTCAGGTGTGCTCGAGGCGGGCTGAATGGGGTGTGGTATGGTTTCCACATAGATGGGGGTGTTGTGGTGATGATCATTTGTGGAGTTTAGTGGTTCAAGAATGAGCAGTGGGGTGTTGCTTGAAGTGTGGCATGTGTTGCAGTGGTGGTGGTGAGTGGGTTGGTTTTGTGTTCACTACCTAATCATGGAATTAGTGGAGAATTTGCGGTGAAGTTGAAGGATTAGGGCTTGAGTTTTGAAGAGCTTTGATTGGGGATTGATGGTTCCCGAGGGGCTATTCTTGATTTATGTTGTGCCCGAGGGGCTGATTCTGAGTGATGTTATGCCCGAGGGACGGTTTATGATACATGCTATTTGTGATTTTCATCATTTTACTCTAAACTTCATTGAACCTCTGTTGAAACTGTTAGAAATACATTATCAAAGGATTTCTACTGAAATTGGATTTTAACGAGATGATTTGATTTATGTGCTGTTTTGGAAACATACTGTACTTATTGTGGTGTTATGACGTGATTTTATGTGTTTCTTACTGCTCAGACTTTATTTACTTTTATTACTTACTGAGTTGGCGTACTCACATTACTCCCTACACCTTGTGTGCAGATCCAGGAGTTGCGGGTCGTGATAGCGAACGCTGATCCTTCATCCGTCGCGAATATCCGGAGTCGGCAAGGTAGCTGCATGGTGATCACAGCCTTGCTCTTCTCCCTCTTATCTTCCTTAGACTATATTAATATTTTCCAGATTGTGATAGTGTTAGTTGTATTCAGACAGTCCTTAGTAGATGCCTTATCCATCCTCCCACCCACTCTCTCCCATCAACCAACTAAGCAGGGGACTCAACAAAACCCTAGACTAAAACCCCTAATCTAGATCCCTAAACTAAAAAAAAGGAATCCGCCGCAGAGCACTAAAAAACAACCCTCCCCCCCCCCCC